>NC_057803.1:166382851-166682851 GCF_018294505.1 Triticum aestivum | reverse complement strand
CCCCCACCCCGACCGGAACCCTAACCGGTCCACTCCCCACGTTCACCACTCCCCCCCGATCTCTCCCCCTCGCTCCCTCGTCTCCTCCCCCGATCCAATCTGGATCGGGGCACGACCGCGCTTGCCTCCGACGACCGCGTCGCCGCCGCCGCGCTGACCCCTTCGTCGCCGGCGCCCTCCTCCTCAAAGCTTCTGCCGCGCGTGGATCCGGTCTGGGCAGTCGATGCCCCACGCCTCCCGTCGCCTCCCCGACCCTGTTGCTGGACCGGCCCCGTCTTCCTCGACGGCCTGCCTCCACTCCGACACCGTCGTCCCCGTCGCCCTCCTCGCGCCCCGCTGCCTCGTTCCCTGCCGCTCGATGTGAGCCTCCCCCTCGATCTCCTTGTTTCCCCCTTTTCCGTTTCTTCGTCGCCGGAGTTCGCCGGACAGCCGCAACGAGAGCTCGCTAGGCGCTCGTGCTCACCACCACCGGTCGCACACACACACGCTCGCGCCAGGGCGCGCCCCCTGGCTGTGGCCTTCACACGCACGTCCCGCCGTGCCCGTCAGCCCCGACCACCGCTGCACGCGGTCGCCGTTGCCTCCCCCCGCTGCTCGTCCGCCGCCCCACTACTCGCCCGTCGCCCCGCCGTGGCCACGGCCTCGCCTCGCTGCGCCCAATCGGGCGCTCAACTGCGCCCGTTTCCCGTTCGCCCGCCCCGGTTGGGCTGGGTCCCTGACCAGTGGGGCCAGCCCCAGATTAGAACAAAAAAAAGAATGAAAAAATAATAAAATAAATAAATAAATAAATTAACTAAATTAATTAACTTAACTAATCATGTTTAGTTCACCTAATTAACTATTGTTAATTAATTAAACAGTAATTAGATTAGTTAAATTCTAATTAGAATAAACAGAGTATGACATGCGGGACCCACATGTCAGGTTGACCAGGTCAACAGCCAGAGTTGACCGCTGACGTCATGATGACGTCATAAATGCATTAGAGGATTAAATTAATTCTGTTAATTCTAGAAAATGATAAAATCCTTTTAAAATTAATATAAAATAAACCGTAGCTCGGATGAAAATACGTTGTACATGAAAGTTGCTCAGAACGACGAGACGAACTTGGAAACGCAGCCCGTTCGTCCGCCACGCGTCCCTAGCATAGTGA
Organism: Triticum aestivum; assembly: GCF_018294505.1. NCBI lineage: Eukaryota > Viridiplantae > Streptophyta > Magnoliopsida > Poales > Poaceae > Triticum > Triticum aestivum. The sequence continues at coordinate 166,681,695 of NC_057803.1, read as the reverse complement.
ACCTGCAACATTTCACCACCGGTTCATCTGTCCGGAAACACGGAACACCGGGGATACTTTCCCGGATGTTTCCCCCCTTCACCGGTATCACCTCATACCGCGTTAGAACACGTCTAGCTCTGCTTGTTGTACTGTTATGCACTTGCTTGCTATGTATTTACTGTTTCTCCCCCCTCTTCTCTCCGGTAGACCCCGTGACGATGCTGATGCCCCTATGGTCGACTACGTCACCGACGACCCCTCCTTGTCTGAGCAACCAGGCAAGCCCCCCCCCCCCCTTGATCACCAGATATCGCCTATTCTCCTCTATACTGCTTGCATTAGAGTAGTGTAGCATGTTACTGCTTTCCGTTAATCCTATTCTGATGCATAGCCTGACATTGTTGCTACATCTGTTGATACCTTACCTGCAATCCTAAATACTTAGTATAGGATGCTAGTTTATCATCATTGGCCCTACATTCTTGTCAGTCTGCCTTGCTATACTATTGGGCCGTGATCACTCGGGAGGTGATCACGGGTATATACTATACATACATACATACTATACAGATGGTGACTAAAGTCGGGTCAGCTCGATGAGTACCCGCAAGTGATTCTGATGAGGGGGCTGAAAGGACAGGTGGCTCCATCCCGGTAGAGGTGGGCCTGGGTTCCCGACGGCCCCCGACTGTTACTTTGTGGCGGAGCGACAGGGCAGGTTGAGACCACCTAGGAGACAGGTGGGCCTGGCCCTGTTCGGCGTTCGCGGATACTTAACACGCTTAACGAGATCTTGGTATTTGATCTGAGTCTGGCCATTTGGTCTATACGCACTAACCATCTACGCGGGAGTAGTTATGGGTATCCCGGCGTCGTGGTATCAGCCGAAGCCTTCTTGACGTCAGCGACTGAGCGGCGCGCGCCGGGTTGGACTGCGTTAACGCAACTTCCTTTGTAATGGAGGTTGCTAGGTCTGCTCACCGGCCGCGTACGCAACGTGCAGGTGTGCTAAGGGCGATGGGCCCAGACCCCTGTGCGCTTAGGTTTAGACCGGCGTGCTGACCTCTCTGTTGTGCCTAGGTGGGGCTGCGACGTGTTGATCTTCCGAGGCCGGGCATGACCCAGGAAAGTGTGTCCGGCCAAATGGGATCGAGCGTGTTGGGTTATGTGGTGCACCCCTGCAGGGAAGTTAATCTATTCGAATAGCCGTGATCTTCGGTAACAGGACGACTTGGAGTTGTACCTTGACCTTATGACAACTAGAACCGGATACTTAATAAAACACACCCTTCCAAGTTCCACAGACAACCCGGTGATCGCTTTTCCACAGGGCGACGAGGGGAGGATCGCCGGGTAGGATTATGCTATGCGATGCTATTGGAGATGCTACTTGGAGATGCTACTTGGAGGACTTCAATCTACTCTCTTCTACATGCTGCAAGACGGAGGCTGCCAGAAGCGTAGTCTTCGAAAGGACTAGCTATCCCCCTCTTATTCTGGCATTCTGCAGTTCAGTCCACTGATATGGCCTCCTTACACATATACCCATGCATATGTAGTGTAGCTCCTTGCTTGCGAGTACTTTGGATGAGTACTCACGGTTGCTTTTCTCCCTCTTTTCCCCTTTCCCTTCTACCTGGTTGTTGCAACCAGATGCTGGAGCCCAGGAGCCAGACGCCACCGTCGACGACGACTCCTACTACACTGGAGGTGCCTACTACTACGTGCAGGCCGATGACGACGACCAAGAGTAGTTTAGGAGGATCCCAGGCAGGAGGCCTGCGCCTCTTTCAATCTGTATCCCAGTTTGTGCTAGCCTTCTTAAGGCAAAATTGTTTAAATTATGTCTGTACTCAGATATTATGATGCTTGTATGACTTATTTATGTTTTAGAGTTGTGTTGTGATATCTTCCCGTGAGTCCCTGATCTTGATCGTACACATTTGCGTGCATGATTAGTGTACGATTGAATCGGGGGCGTCACAAGTTGGTATCAGAGCCGACTGCCTGTAGGAATCCCCCTTCCACATTCCTTGGCCGAAGTCGAGTCTAGACATTACAAACTTTTACTAACATGGCTGTGCGGCTTATGGCCCCACGTCGCCATTGGGTGGTATTAGGATCTTTTATTCCTCGACCTATACTCTGGGACTCTGATCTCTCTCCTATTCAGGTTAAATGAATTTGCTAAATCTAACATTAGGATCTCGTTATCACTTTCACCCGGAGAGCACTTTATTACCGATGGTCGTCTGCTGCACATGAAGACCCTGAAGATACTCTCCGTTGTTAACCCGAGAACTTGTGTTCGTCGCGTTTGCAATTCCCCTTCCACCGTCAACCCTTATGGATAACTACTTGCAGTTGTTATTCTTACATTCATCCCCAGTTGGTCTTGTTATTACCAGATACCTCGAAACACTCATCGTTGTTTCGATAATCCTTTGAGCTTATCGCCTTGCTGTTCTTTGTCACCTGAATACCCCTATGGATAATTCTCGCACTTATCGAGTATCCGCTCATCCCCCAGTTGTTCATGTGTTTCACAATGGTCTTCGAAATACTATTCGATCCTCCAAAAATCCTTAGTAGCTTATTGCTCTGTCATACTTGTCTACTTGCATGGTGGATGCTTTCCATCTGTCTGGCAATATTCGTTAGTATCCTTAGGCAACGTCATTTTGATCCTTTTGATTCAACATGAGTGCGAATGCACGCAATCATCAGTTGATCCTTTTAAATTATCTTTCCGACTCAGATGTCATTTTAAACATGAGCTGGTTCTCAACCAATCCAAATGCCGTCGATAGTACCCCTAAGGCTATTCAACTTATCCATCCCTAATCAGAACATTGCTTCTGATCCTTTGTTTTGGAAATCATAATTCCTTTGAATTTAAGCTTTGAATTATTCAGATGATTCCATAACCTGTTGCATTTGCATTCCTTCCGGTTGAGTATCGATACTCACATCAGATCCTTTGTGGACCATCAAGTCCTTTGTTGGATTGTTATCCGACAGTGTCCTTCACATTTGATCACTTTGTGAGTTCTTCCCCTGATACATAATGCCTTTGTTAAGTTGTATCCTCTGCTTGGCCAACCATGCTCTGCTTTCGGGCTTTTGTTATTTACTCTTGAAACTTGTGGTATATGTTTCTAAGAAGCCCCTATGGGTTGAACATATGCCTTCTCTAAACCGTGTGAACCCGAAAGTTTTCATGAGTCATACTCTTCTAGTGCTTCACCAGATAAAATTTCAACACTGCAACTTCATCCAACGTGAGAAGTGAATGAAAGGTTATGCATTGGAGAAGTGGGAGTCGACCTTGAACTTGTGTTCATGCCCATGGACACGACGTAGATCTTATCATTAAAGCTTCTCTGAAATTAATTATTCCTTTGGTATAAGTTCATCTTATATCTGGGATCTGGCCTTTTGCAATCGTGGTTCCGACCATGTTCTCTTTTATATACCATTTCTCGTGCAAGTTTAAGCACTTGTCTTCTGTAGAGCAATACCCCAGTCCAACCTCTACTTTGATCTGTCATCGAGTATTACCCCCTGGTATCTCGAGATTATCATGGAACTTCATAACATCTTATGAGTTCTTCATCAAGTGCTACATTCCCACTGATTCCAATTTTTCACGGGCTCTGAGTTATTAAACACTCAAAGACACCAATAACTGAACCGAGTCTGCACTACGGTTCAACAACTCTTCAGTAAGCTTCTATAAGTACGAGTTTGTACCCGATCTCATCATTCCTAGCCTGATCGGCTATGTCATTATCATGCTAATTTTAACTGTGCTACCTGGTCCTTCTTCGGGAGCACAATTTTTGACGATGAGCTAAGCTTACGTCGATTTTCCTCATCATGTCATTTCGCCTTGAACATCAAACTTGGTTTGGAGTTTATGACATACCCATGGCTCCAATAACCTTTCGCTTCATCATTCCTTTGACTTGATGTCATCGCCGATCGGTTACACCTTCATGAAATCTCTCGACAATTGTGTCGTGATCATCATCAACATTTTGAGCTCTTCTAGGATATCAATTGAATTCATGATGAGAAATACCATCCTTGCCCTCGATGAATTTTATTATCCTCGACCACTTTATTGCCTTCCCACCAACACAGCTTGTTCATGTTGGGTGTTGTACCTTGAGTTCCCTGCCATCCAGCAATTGTTCTCCTTTACTCGGAACATTACCATCTCTTATGTCATCAATGTTGTGAGAATTACACCACCTTTTAAGAATTTGTGATACAGTGATGCTTCCCACCATCACCATTATTTCTTGGTCCTCGTGTTGATTCCAATCGGTGTACCAACAAGTGAACAGTGCTGTTTGAATTCTTCCCTTCTAGCAATCCTATTGCTTTGAAGTTAATGGTCGGCCATTCATTCTTGCACTATTGATTATTGAATCACCATTCTGACATTGGTCGTGCAACCCAACCCATATTTCGGGCGCACCTTTCAACCAATGTTTAATTGTGTATGTTTTCCTCGAGCATACCTCATTATATCATTTGATCTGAAAAATGTTATCTCGTTCACCTAATTGTGGAAATCTATCTTTTGTAAATCCCAATGAATTGTCGCTGAGTTCATCCTGCCACCTCCTCACCCTCTCCTTGATTTAATGATGAGCTCTTGTTTCGGAACTTGCTCCCATAGTTCATTTCCCGAGAATCTTACATGGTCATCTCGTCAATTTGTGTTGCATCTTTTCTTCTCAGGCATCCCGAGTTTGAGATATCCTAACACTAATCAGATATGAATCCCGGTCAGATATGATGGTTGGAGCACATTTTCAGGAGTTATAACATTGGTCCTCATATGACTTGGTAAGGTGATGTCATGCCTAGCACACCTGGCCGGAGGACCTAGTGTTATAGTTTCCTTTTTAACAAGGTTAACCATTCTTCCATGAGGAAATTGAATGACTTGTTTAATAAGTTTTTCCTGATGGATCCTTTGTGTATCCAAGGTCTGATCTTTGCTTGAAGACCTTGTCAATGCTATCTCGAAGCATGTCTGTGATACTCCGATCTTCGATAAGAACATTTGCAACAAAATGTTATGTTTTCTTCATCAATTATCCAAAACACCGTTGTATGGGTAATGTCATGAAAATTCCTCTCCCCATTATAAAAATGGTTTTCTACGTTATATCCTGTCATGGATATCATGCTATGCTTGTCCTTGGGAAGGATATACCCCTGAAACATGTGTTTAACCACATTTTCCTTTCCATTTTTCTGTTTAATCTGATAATCATATTTTCCTTTCCATTGGTTGGTTTAACCTTTCTTGTGATCTATATGATCTAAGTAGTGATATTCTCCTGTTTATGTAAACACCTCAGTGTACAATTCTGTCAGCAAGACCATGTTACTATTGTTGATGAGATTCCGGTAGCCACCGATGGACGAGAACTTTGCCTATTGGTCCGCCTCGTTGCAACGAGCAGGAAAATGGTTCTCTTCGTCCCTCGCCCTTGGTACCAACGTTGTTGCCGACATAACTGACATGGTACTCTCTGACATGCCTTGTTATCATGACCGTGCAAGATGTCACTGCTCCTATTAGAAAAACCACATGGTGGGCCCATAACCCACAGTTCCACAGGATCGAAACTTGACTGTCCTGTACACCCCCTATTCCCAAAGTTATTCCTCGCGCGTGGCCTCGTATGTAATTCACGGGCCATCGTCCTAGTGATCTATTCTGGTATCAAACGCAATACTTACTCTCGCTACTCTGAACCCTTTCTCACTTTGGTTCAGACTTCGAGCAACTATCTATCCGCTTGGAACCTCTTATTGTACCTTCGTACCTTACTCTCGATGTATTTCATATGTTCAACTCGAGAGATAATCTTATACTCATTCATGGGTTAACCCCAGATTGTTTCCCTCAAAAGCATTATGTCGTAGTGAGCTGCCCCTTATCCTTTCGTAAGTACGATGGAGTTCCCGAAGAAATGATGACAAGTTTATCATGATGCATTGGAATAAAGAATAGAAGACATCAACGAAAGGGATTAACTTCTTCGTGAAGATCCGTTAGAATATCGTAACCAGAACTTTCCCCCTTGCTCCCCTCTTAAATCTCGGGACGAGATTTCTTGTAGTGGAGGAGAATTGTGACGCCCGGATAATTAAGCTACAGTAATTCTCTGCTAATGATGCCACGTCACTTCGATTACTATCGCTAATCTCGTGTTAGTTCGAAACCGATTCAAATTCAAATTCAATTAAAGGCAAATAATAAAAGTTTTCAAACAATGAAACCAAAATGTTCAAGGTGGGTCAGATAAATCATGTGTAAATACGATGGAGAAACCAAATCTTGATAAAATGTTTAAGGGCTCTACACTAATTAAAACAGTAGTGAAAACAATTAAACAAATACATATTGGATTTTATAAAATATTAAAAATATTTTATTATGGGTTAAGAATTGATGTGACAGCAGTTTGTTTATAAATACTACTTTAGGTACTAGTGGTGATTTTTGTAAAAACTAAAAATTAAAAGAAACTAGAAATGAAACAGAAAAGAAAATAAGAAAAGAATCAAAACAGAAACAGAACTAACACACACACAAAAAAAGGAAAGAACCCCCCCGGAGCTCCGGCCCAGCAGCCCCCGACCCAACTGGGCCAAGTCCCTGCTAGGCCGGCCCACCCCCATGGCCCCTTAACCCCCACCCCGACCGGAACCCTAACCGGTCCACTCCCCACGTTCACCACTCCCCCCGATCTCTCCCCCTCGCTCCCTCGTCTCCTCCCCCGATCCAATCTGGATCGGGGCACGACCGCGCTTGCCTCCGACGACCGCGTCGCCGCCGCCGCGCTGACCCCTTCGTCGCCGGCGCCCTCCTCCTCAAAGCTTCTGCCGCGCGTGGATCCGGTCTGGGCAGTCGATGCCCCACGCCTCCCGTCGCCTCCCCGACCCTGTTGCTGGACCGGCCCCGTCTTCCTCGACGGCCTGCCTCCACTCCGACACCGTCGTCCCCGTCGCCCTCCTCGCGCCCCGCTGCCTCGTTCCCTGCCGCTCGATGTGAGCCTCCCCCTCGATCTCCTTGTTTCCCCCTTTTCCGTTTCTTCGTCGCCGGAGTTCGCCGGACAGCCGCAACGAGAGCTCGCTAGGCGCTCGTGCTCACCACCACCGGTCGCACACACACACGCTCGCGCCAGGGCGCGCCCCCTGGCTGTGGCCTTCACACGCACGTCCCGCCGTGCCCGTCAGCCCCGACCACCGCTGCACGCGGTCGCCGTTGCCTCCCCCCGCTGCTCGTCCGCCGCCCCACTACTCGCCCGTCGCCCCGCCGTGGCCACGGCCTCGCCTCGCTGCGCCCAATCGGGCGCTCAACTGCGCCCGTTTCCCGTTCGCCCGCCCCGGTTGGGCTGGGTCCCTGACCAGTGGGGCCAGCCCCAGATTAGAACGAAAAAAAAGAATGAAAAAATAATAAAAATAAATAAATAAATAAATTAACTAAATTAATTAACTTAACTAATCATGTTTAGTTCACCTAATTAACTATTGTTAATTAATTAAACAGTAATTAGATTAGTTAAATCCTAATTAGAATAAACAGAGTATGACATGCGGGACCCACATGTCACGTTGACCGGGTCAACAGCGAGAGTTGACCGCTGACGTCATGATGACGTCATAAATGCATTAGAGGATTAAATTAATTCTGTTAATTCTAGAAAATGATAAAATCCTTTTAAAATTAATATAAAATAAACCGTAGCTCGGATGAAAATACGTTGTACATGAAAGTTGCTCAGAACGACGAGACGAACCCGGAAACGCAGCCCGTTCGTCCGCCGCACGTCACTAGCATAGTGAACCTGCAACATTTCATCACCGGTTCATCTGTCCGGAAACACGGAACACCGGGGATACTTTCCCGGATGTTTCCCCCCTTCACCGGTATCACCTCATACCGCGTTAGAACACGTCTAGCTCTTCTTGTTGTACTGTTATGCACTTGCTTGCTATGTATTTACTGTTTCTCCCCCCTCTTCTCTCCGGTAGACCCCGTGACGATGCTGATGCCCCTATGGTCGACTACGTCACCGACGACCCCTCCTTGTCTGAGCAACCAGGCAAGCCCCCCCCTTGATCACCAGATATCGCCTATTCTCCTCTATACTGCTTGCATTAGAGTAGTGTAGCATGTTACTGCTTTCCGTTAATCCTATTCTGATGCATAGCCTGACATTGTGCTACATCTGTTGATACCTTACCTGCAATCCTAAATACTTAGTATAGGATGCTAGTTTATCATCATTGGCCCTACATTCTTGTCAGTCTGCCTTGCTATACTATTGGGCCGTGATCACTCGGGAGGTGATCACGGGTATATACTATACATACATACATACTATACAGATGGTGACTAAAGTCGGGTCAGCTCGATGAGTACCCGCAAGTGATTCTGATGAGGGGGCTGAAAGGACAGGTGGCTCCATCCCGGTAGAGGTGGGCCTGGGTTCCTGACGGCCCCCGACTGTTACTTTGTGGCGGAGCGACAGGGCAGGTTGAGACCACCTAGGAGACAGGTGGGCCTGGCCCTGTTCGGCGTTCGCGGATACTTAACACGCTTAACGAGATCTTGGTATTTGATCTGAGTCTGGCCATTTGGTCTATACGCACTAACCATCTACGCGGGAGTAGTTATGGGTATCCCGGCATCGTAGTATCAGCCGAAGCCTTTTTTACGTCAGCGACTGAGCGGCGCGCGCCGGGTTGGACTGCGTTAACGCAACTTCCTTTGTAATGGAGGTTGCTAGGTCTGCTCACCAGCCGCTTACGCAACATGCAGGTGTGCTAAGGGCGATGGGCCCAGACCCCTGTGCGCTTAGGTTTAGACCGGCGTGCTGACCTCTCTGTTATGCCTAGGTGGGGCTGCGACGTGTTGATCTTCCGAGGCCGGGCATGGCCCAGGAAAGTGTGTCTGACCAAATGGGATCGAGCGTGTTGGGTTATGTGGTGCACCCCTGTAGGGAAGTTAATCTATTCGAATAGCCGTGATCTTCGGTAACAGGACGACTTGGAGTTATACCTTGACCTTATGACAACTAGAACCGGATACTTAATAAAACACACCCTTCCAAGTTCCACAGACAACCCGGTGATCGCTTTTCCACAAGGCGACGAGGGGAGGATCGCCGGGTAGGATTATGCTATCGATGCTACTGGAGTTGCTACTTGGAGATGCTACTTGGAGGACTTCACTCTACTCTCTTCTACATGCTGCGAGACGGAGGCTGCCAGAAGCGTAGTCTTCGACAGGATTAGCTATCCCCCTCTTATTCTGGCATTCTGCAGTTCAGTCCACTGATATGGCCTCCTTACACATATACCCATGCATATGTAGTGTAGCTCCTTGCTTGCGAGTACTTTGGATGAGTACTCACGGTTGCTTTTCTCCCTCTTTTCCCCTTTCCCTTCTACCTGGTTGTTGCAACCAGATGCTGGAGCCCAGGAGCCAGACGCCACCGTCGACGACGACTCCTACTACACTGGAGGTGCCTACTACTACGTGCAGGCCGATGACGACGACCAGGAGTAGTTTAGGAGGATCCCAGGCAGGAGGCCTGCGCCTCTTTCGATCTGTATCCCAGTTTGTGCTAGCCTTCTTAAGGCAAAATTGTTGAAATTATGTCTGTACTCAGATATTGTTGCTTCCGCTGACTCGTCTATGATCGAGCACTTGTATTCGAGCCCTCGAAGCCCCTGGCTTGTATTATGATGCTTGTATGACTTATTTATGTTTTAGAGTTGTGTTGTGATATCTTCCCGTGAGTCCCTGATCTTGATCATACACATTTGCATGCATGATTAGTGTACGATTGAATCGGGGGCGTCACAGGGTCCACGAGGGGGGAGGGTGTGCCCCCTGCCTCGTGGCCACCTCGTTGGTTGCTTGACATCGACTCCAAGTCCTCTAGATCACGTTTATTCCAAAGATCACGCTCCCGAAGGTTTCATTCCGTTTGGACTCTGTTTGATATTCCTTTTCTACGAAATACCAAAATAGGCAAAAAAACAGCAATTTGCACTGGGCCTTAGGTTAATAGGTTAGTCCCAAAAATAATATAAAAGTGTAGAATAAAGCTCATTAACATCCAAAACAGATAATATAATAGCAAGGAACAATCAAAAATTATAGATACGTTGGAGATGTATCAGCATCCCCAAGCTTAATTCCTGCTCGTCCTCGAGTAGGTAAATGATAAAAACAGAATTTTTGATGTGGAATGCTTTCTAACATGTTCTTCAATGTATTTTTCTCTATTGTGGCATGAATGTCCAGATCCAAAAGATTCAAGATAAAAGTTTATTGTTGACACAAAAATAGTAATACTCTAGGTATGCTAATTAAGCAATTATTCCTTATCAAAATACCATAGCCAAAGAGAACTTATCCCTACAAAGTCATATAGTTTGGCCATGCTTCATTTTCGTCACACAAAATGCTCCCATCATGCACAACCCCAATGACAAGCCAAGCAATTGTTTCATACTTAGCCTTTTCAAACTCTTTCAACTTTTATGCAATATATGAGCGCGAGCCATGGACATAGCACTATGGGTGGAATCGAATATGATGATTGAGGTTGTGTGAGAAGACAAAAGGGGAGAAAGTCTCACATTGACACAGATAATCAATGGGCTATGGAGATGCCCACCGATTGATGTCAATGCAAGGAGTAGGGATTGCCATGCAACAGACGCACTAGAGCTATAAATATATGAAAGCTCATCAAAGAAACTAAGTGGGTGTGCATCCAACTTGCTTCCTCACGAAGACCTAGGGCATTTGTGGAAGCCCATCATTGGAATATACAAGCCAACTTCTATAATGAAAAATTCCCACTAGTATAAGAAAGTGACAAAATAAGAGACTCTCTATCATGATGATCATGGTGCTACTTTGAAGCACAAGTGTGGAAAAAGGATAGTAACATTGTCCCTTCTATCTCTTTCTCTCATTTTTTTTATTTGGGCCTTCTTTTTTATGGCCTCTTTTTTTTCGTCCGGAGTCTCAAGCTGACTTGTGGGGGAATCATAGTCTCCATCATCCTTTCCTCACATGGGACAATGCTCTAATGATGATCATCACACTTTTATTTACTTACAACTCAAGAATTACAACTCGATACTTAGAACAAAATATGACTCTATGTGAATGCCTCCAGCGGTGTACTGGGATTGTGATGAATCAAGAGTGACATGTATGAAAAATTAAGCATGGTGGCTTTTCCACAAATACGACATCAACTACATGATCATGCAAAGCAATATGACAATGATGATGCGTGTCATAATAAATGGAACGGTGGAGAGTTCCATGGCAATATATCTCGGAATGGCTATGGAAATGCCATAATAGGTAGGTATGGTGGCTCTTTTGAGGAAGATATAAGGAGGCTTATGTGTGATAGAGCGAATCATATCACGGGTTTTGGATGCACCGACGAAGTTTGCACCAACTCTCAAGGTGAGAAAGGGCAATGCATGGTACCGAAGAGGCTAGCAATGTTGGAAGGGTGAGAGTGTGTATAATCCATGGACTCAACATTAGTTATAAAGAACTCACATACTTATTGCAAAAATCTACAAGTCATCAAAACCAAGCACTACGCGCCTGCTCCTAGGGGGATAGATTGGTAGGAAAAGACCATCGCTCGTCCCCGACCGCCACTCATAAGGAAAGCAATCAAAGAACACCTCATGCTTCAAATTTGTCACACAACGTTTACCATACGTGCATGCTACGGGACTTGCCAACTTCAACACAAGTATTCATCAATTTCACAATTACTCAACTAGCACACCTCTAATATTACCACCTTTATATCTCAAAACAACGACCAAGCATCCAACTTCTCTAAGCATTTAAAATTTATAACCAAAGTGAATTACCATGCTGTTCTAAAGGACTCTCAAAATGATATAAGTGAAGCATGAGAGATCAATTATTTCTATAAAATAAAACCACCGATGTGCTCTAAAAGATATAAGCGAAGTACTAGAGAAAAAATTATCCAACTTAAAAGATATAAGTGAAGCACATAGAGTAATCTAATAAATTCCAATTCATGTGTGTCTCTCCCAAAAGGTGTGTACAGCAAGGATGATTGTGGTAAACTAAAAAGCAAAGAATCAAATCATACAAGACGCTCCAAGAAAAACACATATCATGTGGAAAATAAAAATATAGCTCCAAGTAAACTTACCGATGGATGAAGACGAAAGAGGGGATGCCTTCCGGGGCATCCCCAAGCTTAGGCTTTTGGTTGCCCTCGAATTTTATCTTGGGGTGCCTTGGTGTAACGCCCCGAGACCGATATGCCAGGTGTCTCCCAGTTATTCGCTGTCGTTGCCATGTCTTTTGCTTGCGTGTTGCATTTCATCATGTCATCATGTGCATTGCATCATCATGTTTTCAAAACTTGCATCCGTCCAGGTCTCCCCATTCCTTCCATTGAACGTTCTGAGTCCAACCACACTTGCATGTTCTGGGTCTCTTTCTCTTATTTATTACATGGGTTGTGTGAAGATTACCTCACTTGCGACATTGCTTACAATGCGGTTATGCCTCTAAGTCGTGCTTCGACACGTGGGAGATATAGCTGCATCATGGGCGTTACACTTGGGCATCCCCAACCTTAGGCTCTTGCCACTCCTTGTTCCATAATCCATCAAATCTTTACCCAAAACATGAAAACTTCACAACATAAAACATAAAAGAAAATCTTGTGAGCTCTGTTAGTAAAAGAAAACAAACCACCACTTCAAGATACTATAATGAACTCATTCCTTATTTATATTGGTGTTAAACCTACTTTATTCCAACTTTTCTATGGTTCATAAACTCTATTACTAGCCATAGATTCATCAAAATAAGCAAACTACACACGAAAAACAGAATCTGTCAAAAACAGAACAGTCTGTAGTAATCTGTAGGTTTCGACCACTTATGGAACCCCAAAAATTCTAAAATAAATTGCTGGACGTGAGGAATTTATCTATTAATCATATGCAAAAATAATTAACTAAATATCACTCTCCAGTAAAAAATGGCAGCAATTCTCGTGAGCACTAAAGTTTCTGTTTTTTACAGCAAGATCAAAAAGACTTTCCCCAAGTCTTCCCAACGGTTCTACTTGGCACAAACACTAATTAAACACAAAAAACACAACCAAAACAGAGGATAGATAAATTATTTATTACTAAACAGGAGAAAAAAGCAAGGAATAAAAATAAAATTGGGTTGCCTCCCAACAAGCGCTATCGTTTAACGCCCGTAGCTAGGCATAAAAGCAAGGATAGATCTAGGTATTGCCATCTTTGGTAGGCAATTTTTCAATAAGACACCTATAGATTTTAGGAGTTTATTTATTTTTATTAAATATCAAACTCCTAGGCACGAAATCAAGAAAATCATTTGTAGCAAAAGGTTCCTTAAGGATAGTGAGAAAATTGGGGTGAACACTTATGGATTTGAGGTCCGCATTTTCCTTACTAGAAGTTTCACCCTTATTTTTAGGAACATACATCAATTTGGCAATCTTAGCATTAGGAGGAGTGTTTTTCACGGAAGAAAAGGCCGACCCAAGGTTGGTAATAATATCCTCAATTTTATCAATTGTAGTGGAATCTTGATCTATCTTTTCATTAACCATAGGTCCCTTTTCTTTAAAAAAATAATTAAGAGCAACTCCTACCTTAGATCCGTATTGGGTAATTTGGTTATGGATCTTTCTATCCAAATTTTCAATTAACTCTATGGTGGCAACTTTATTTTCAATAATTTCAATTTGTTGCATCACATGTTCCAAAGTTAAAGTAGTTCCATTAACCAAAAGAGGTGGTGGGCCAAACAAATCTATCATAGCATTATAAGAATCAAAAGTATGGCTACCCAAGAAATTTCCTTCGGTAATGGTATCAAGAATATATCTATTCCAAGGCGTGATGCCTACATAAAAATTGCGAAGAATAACGGAAGTAGATTGCTTCCTAGTAGATCTATTTTCCGCATTGCAAATTCCGTACCAAGCATCTTTTAGATTTTCTCCCTCCCTTTGTTTAAAATTAAGAACTTCATTCTCGGGAGACAAGGGAGTAGATAAAGGACTAGCCGTAACGACGAGGCAAGCAAAAAAGAGGCGAACGGAAAGAGAAGGCGAAAGGAAAAGAGGGCGAATAAAACAGCAAGGCTGAAGTGGGGGAGAGGAAAACGAGAGGCAAATGACAAATAATGTAATGCGAAGGATAAGAGTTGTGATGGGTACTTGGTATGTCTTGACTTGGCATAGATCTCCCCGGCAACGGTGCCAGAAATCCTTCTTGCTACCTCTTGAGCACTGCATTGGTTTTCCCTTGAAGAGGAAAGGGTGGTGCAGTAAAGCAGCGTAAGTATTTCCCTCAGTTTTTGAGAACCAAGGTATCAATCCAGTAGGAGACCACGCACGAGTCACCTCGTACCTACACAAACAAATAAGAACCTCGCAACCAACGCGATAAAGGGGTTGTCAATCCCTTCACGGCCACTTGCAAGAGTGAGATCTGATAGAGATGATAATAATAGGATAAATATTTTTGGTATTTTTATGATATAGATTGAAAGTAAAGATTGCAAAATAAAGTAGATCGGAAACTTGTATGATGGAAAATAGACTCGGGGGCCATAGGTTTCACTAGTGGCTTCTCTCAAGATAGCATAAGTATTACGGTGGGTGAACAAATTACTGTCGAGCAATTGATAGAAAAGCGAATAATTATGAGAATATCTAGGCATGATCATGTATATAGGCATCACGTCCAAGACAAGTAGCCGAAACGATTTTGCATCTACTACTATTGCTCCACACATCGACCGCTATCCAGCATGCATCTAGAGTATTAAGCTCATAAGAACAGAGTAACGCCTTAAGCAAGATGACATGATGTAGAGGGATAAACTCATGCAATATGATGTAAACCACATATTTTTATCCTCGATGGCAACAATACAATACATGCCGTTTCCCTTTCTGTCACTAGGATCGAGCACCGCAAGATTGAACCCAAAGCTAAGCACTTCTCCCATTGCAAGAAAGATCAATCTAGTAGGCCAAACCAAACTGATAATTCGAAGAGACTTGCAAAGATAAACCAATCATACATAAAAGAATTCAGAGAAGATTCAAATTTTGTTCATAGATAGACTTGATCATAAACCCACAATTCAACGGATCTCGACAAACACACCACAAAAGAAGATTACATCAAATAGATCTCCAAGAGAATCGAGGAGAACTTTGTATTGAGATCCAAAGAGAGAGAATAAGCCATATAGCTACTAGCTATGGACCCGAAGGTCTGAGGTAAACTACTCACACATCATCTGAGGGGCCATGGAGTTGATGTAGAGGCCCTCCGTAATCAATGCCCCCTCTGGCGGAGCTTCGGAAAAGGCCCCAAGATGGGATCTCTTGGGTACAGAAGGTTGCGGCGGTGGAATAGGGTTTCGTGGTGCTCCTGGATGTTTGCGGGTATATGGATATATATAGGAGGAAGAAGTTGGTCGGTGGAGCAACGAGGGGCCCATGAGGGTGGAGGGCGCGCCCCCTGCCTCGTGGCCGCCTCGTTGATTGCTTGACATCCACTCCAAGTCCGCTGGATCATGTTTGTTCCAAAAATCACATTCCCGAAGGTTTCATTCCGTTTGGACCCCGTTTGATATTCCTTTTCTACGAAACACTGAAATAGGCAAAAAAGCAGCAATTTGGGCTGGGCCTCTGGTTAATAGGTTAGTCCCAAAAATAATATAAAAGTGTAAAATAAAGCCGATTAACATCCAAAAAAATAATATAATAGCATGGAACAATCAAGATACGTTGGAGACGTATCACTGTCCACACGGCCATTAAAACCAAGACACATGGCGTCACATGAATGGTTAACCGAACGCACACGGTTTGAATTATACAAACGTTTGAGATATTAAAGTGGCAGCTATTGTTTTCAAAATGCCTTTGTTGGTTGTCAATATTCGAGTGCGCCTTCTCTCAAAATGGACACGAAAAGTACCACAGCATGTCGGGTGCCCTTCCATGATAGCATGCCAAGTTTCATGAATTTCAGACGAGTTCTAGATTTACTAGAATTTAAAAACAAAGTATCTCAATGTTTTACCAGCAATCAACGGTGCCCTGGTGTTTGAAATTTATTTATTACATGCACCCAAGGACACAGATTTGATTTTTCAACCAATTTATATGCACTGGAGCATGTGCATGTAGTTCAAATTTGAATTATGCACATATATGCATTAAAAACTCAGTTAATGCATAAAAATGTCCAACCGAACCCTGAAAAATCACAAAAATTGACACAACACTCCTGTTGTTCTATGTTGACACGAGAAAAAAAATTGAAAGCGATAAGAGGCAATGGATTTTGTTTCGTCCCCAAAGGTGGGATGTTCCCTATCGAAACCATCATGCATGTTGTGAGAAGCTCTAGTTTGTGAGAAGCATATACCCAAACCTGCCCCAAATGGGACAAAAAATTTACCACTGCATGTTGATGCCGCTCCATAATAGCATCCCAAGTTTCATTAATTTCAGACGAGTTTTGGATTTACTAGAATTTAAAAACCAGGCATGTCAATGTTTTGCCGGCAATCAACGGTGCCCTAGTGTTTGAAATTCATTCACATTTCTTGCATGGGACCTAAGCATGCACCCAAGGACATAGATTTGATTTTTCAACCAATTTATATGCACTCGAGCATGTGCATGTAGTTCAAATTTGAGTTATGCACATAAATGCATTGAAAACTTAGTTAATGCATAAAAATATACAAACGAACCCCGAAAAATCACAAAAAATAACACAACACTCCTGTTGTTCTATGTTGACAAGAGAAAAAAATTGAAAGTAATAAGAGGTAATGGATATCGTTTCGTCCCCAAAGGTGGAGCGTTCCCTACCGAAACCATCATGCTTGTTGTGAGAAGCTCTGGTTTGTGAGAAGCATAAACTGAACCTGCCCCAAATGGGACAAAAAATTTACCACTGTATGTTGATGCCGCTCCATGATAGCATGCCAAGTTTCATGAATTTCAGACGAGTTTTGGATTTACTAGAATTTAAAAACCAGGCATCTCAATGTTTTGTCGGCAATCAACGGTGCCCTGGTGTTCGAAATTCATTCCCATTTCTTGCATGGAACCTAAGCATGCACCCAAGGACACAGATTTGACTTTTCAACCAATTTATGTGCACTGGAGCATGTGCATGTAGTTCAAATTTGAATTATGCACATAAATGCATTGAAAACCGAGTTAATGCATAAAATGTCCAACCAAACCCCGAAAAATCACAAAAAATAACACAACACTCATGTTGTTCTATGTTGACACGAGAAAAAATTTGAAAGCAATAAGAGGCAATGGATATCGTTTCATCCCCAAAGGTGGGGCGTTCCCTACAGAAACCATCATGCTTGTTGTGAGAAGCTCTGGTTTGTGAGAAGCATATACCCAAACCTGCCCCAAATGGGATAAAGAAATTACCACGGCATGTTGATACCGCCCCATGATAGCATGCCAAGTTTCATGAATTTCAGACGAGTTTTTGATTTACTAGAATTTAAAAACCAGGCATCTCAATGTTTTGCCGGCAATCAATGGTGCCCTGGTGTTTGAAATTCATTCCCATTTCTTGCATGGGACCTAAGCATGCACCCAAGGATATAGATTTGATTTTTCAACCAATTTATAAGCACTGGAGCATGTGCATGTAGTTAAAATTTGAATTATGCGCATAAATGCATTGAAAACTCAGTTAATGCATAAAAATGTCCAAATGAACCCCGAAAAATCACAAAAAATAACACAACACTCCTGTTGTTCTATGTTGACACTCAAAATATTTTGATAACAATAAGAGGCAATGGATATCGTTTCGTCCCCAAAGGTGGCACATTCCCTACCGAAACCATCATGCTTGTTGTGAGAAGCTTAGGCCCAAACCTGCCCCAAATGGGACAAATTTTTTACCACAACATGTTGATGCCGCTCCATGATAGCATGCCAAGTTTCATGAATTTCAGACGAGTTTTGGATTTACTAGAATTTAAAAACCAGGTATCCCAATGTTTGCGGCCGAGTGACAGTTGCAGGGTGTCTGAAATTCATTCCCATTTCTTGCATGGGACCTAAGCATGCAACCAAGGACACATATTTGACTTTTCAGCCAGTTTATATGCACCAGAGCATGTGCATGTAGTTCAAATTTGAATTATGCGCATAAAATGCCTAGAAAACCCAGTTAATGTATAAAAATGTCTAAACAAACCCTAAATAATTCCAAATTTTTTGACGACACACCTATAGTTGCATGTTCACTGCAGATAAAATTTCTAGCAATTGAAACACCGTCCATGGCTGTTGTGACCCCATTATGTAATTCAAATCAAGACGAAAAATCAAGTAGATCCCACACAGTTTATTATTACCAACCGTGTGAGATACATCACAAAATATCTTGGAGCACCGTTGGAGTATAGTACGCATACGGCTTACGCGAGAAGGTGCGACGGCTACAGTCCACAGCCCACTCTGAATAAGGGACCATGTCTAATGACACTTTGCGCGCCAGTTTTTTGGCTGAAGCGATTCCAAATTTTCGGCTTCCGCGGAAATATCTACCTCCCTGCCCCCTCCCCCTTACCAAAAGCCACATTTCCCCTGTTTCCGCCTTCCTTTCCAAGTTGAAACCTTCAATCTTTACTTGCAGCGCCGCCACCTCCTCGCTGGCGACCCTCCTTCATGCTGCTCGGCCTCGCCTATCCAGGCAGGTAATCCACACCCGACCCCCATCCTCCTCCTCCTTCCACATCCCACATGTCCTGACCGCTGGCGCGAGCGCGACACCTTCCACCCAAATCACAGACCCCTCCACCAAATAAGCGCCGGCCTAAGCCATGGTGCACGTAGTATAGCCAGGACCTCAAGGAGCATTTGGCAGCGGAGAAGAAAATCACGTCCGCATGCGCGGATGAGGTCGCAATGGCTGCCATTTGTGCCGACCCCCAGATCTTCGAGGAGCACCTCGCCGTCTAGGCCACCGTTGACGCCTCTCGTGCCGACACCGCGACGCGGTTGGCTACTTTAAACGACAGTTCATGGTGTTTTCTCGAGGCCACCGTCGGTACCTTCGACAAAGACTACGAGGTGTTTTCTCAGCGTGCACGTGCTTATCTCATCTCGAGAGCCAGCAGGTTGGTGCCCGGAGCGGCTTAAGCAACTCACCAATACAACGAGGGCACCCACGATGCGGAGGCCTCACCCTCTTCCATGTCCAAGGAGCCAATCATCATCGATATCTCCGACAATGAGGAGTAGCTTGTCTTATTAGCTCACTATAAGGACCCATGTTCAGTTTTGTAGCTACTGCCTTTCCGTAACAAATTTCTAGTGAATTGTGCTATTTACTTTTACCATGCAATATTCTGCTATAGTGTATATGTTCTATATGTCGTGCAATGTGGTGTTCAATTAACTGTTTGGTTCAATTCTGCATATGTGATGTTCAATTCTTCACGGTGCAATATTTCCAAGTTGTCAAGCATGCTATGTTTGGTTAACTGTCTGATCTTCTATTAGGAGTATGTTATATTGTTCAATTGGTGTTTAGTTAACTGCTTGGTTCAATTCTGCAATGTGATGTTCAATTTTTGTGGTTGCATTCTGTTATTGTATACCACATGAGGAATAAATCAAATTTGGCTATACTAAATACATGAGAAACAAATACAATTGCTATATTTCCAAGTTGTTAAGCATGCTTGGTTTGGTTAACTATCTGATCTTCTATTAGGAGTATGTTATATTGTGCAATGTGGTGCTCAGTTAACGTCTGGTTCATTTGTTGTGGTGTTTAGTTAACTGCTTGGTTCAATTCTGCAATGCGATGTTCAATTGTTGTGGCTGCATTCTGTTATTGTATACCATGTGAGGAATAAATCGAATTTGGCTATACTAAATACATGAGAAACAAATACAATTGCTATATTTCCAAGTTGTTAAGCATGCTTGGTTTGGTTAACCGTCTGATCTTCTATTAGGAGTATGTTCTATTGTGCAATGTGGTGCTCAGTTAACGTTTGGTTCATTTGTTGTGGTGTTTAGTTAACTGCTTGGTTCAATTCTGCGATGCGATGTTCAATTGATGTGGTTGCATTCTGTTATTGTATACCATGTGAGGAATAAATCGAATTTGGCTACACTTAATACATGAGAAACATATACAAGTGCTATATTTCCTAGTTCTTAATCATGCTTGGTTTGGATAAATGGGTTTTCCATGTGGTTTGAATTAATCTGATATATCTACAATGTGCTTATTTTTCATCAACATATTTTACTGTTAGCATGCGGACCCTTACTTAACCTAATGACTAACTACCTTATATGTGTTGCAGGTAAACAATGGGAAGCATTGAGGTTTACAAGATGGTACTAACTATTATACCTTGCCTTATTTATTCCTTTGCCCCGTTTCCAATATAGAGAAGATATTTATGCACATCCTTGTTTTTAGGGTTCACTGATGATTACCTCTCAAACCGCCTCTGTGGTCAGGAGGCGAGGAAAGTTTTCATACAACACCCATGGTTCAATATTGAAGTGTTCCTGAAGAGGTCGAAGGATGGACGGTCAATCATTCACAGGCACTGGCCTAAAGTTGCAAAGACCTTCAACATGAATGAAGGCTCAATATTCGCCTTCTGCTTCAGCAGTTTTCCAGATGAGATGCATCTCTCTATGTACCGTCTATGATGCTAATTTTGAAAGGTTCTAGATGTTGCATGTGAAACTTGCTGCTGGTGCAGTTGTGTAATGAGGTAGCTGAGTGCTCAAGCTATATCATGTTGTACTCTGATGTATTTCAATTATGAAATCCTTCTTCCTTAATATGGAAATGGAATATATTATGTGCTTAATATGAATGCCAACTAGATTAGTAAATGGATTATTAATAATAGGGTAATTAGCCCGCTAATTGGCTAATTAGCTTGCTAATTGGGTTTTCCTATTGCAAACGGTTAATGTGAAAACACCATGGGCAATGACCTCAAGCAACACACACAGTTTCTAGGAATAAACCGTGCTGGATCAATGAACAATCACATACGGCATTCTCTTTAAAACTGGTTGCGTTACGCCACCTTGCGCAAACGTTTTCCTTGTAGTGACTGTGTGGGATGTATATACGAACGGAAACATTTAGTGGTGACTGACTGTGTGGGATGTACTTACGACCGGAGATGATTTCGCCTGTATAATTGTATTTTTTTAGCACTACTTTACGTATTTCTGTATTTGAGTGCTCGCCGGTCGCACACGACCTCATTTTGCCGAGCATGTGTGCCAGGAGGGCATATCTCCTATGGTTTCTGGGTCATGTGGGAAGGACCCCCCTATCGCCCACACTCACTTGGCGACGGTTCTGAATGCCGTCGTGGAAAGGGGTTAAAAACCGTTTGTTTAGGACCGACGCGTACCAGTGTATCCATGATTCAGCTCATTATGATTAAACATGTTTGCAGTGACAATTAGAGATTATAGTTTCTCATGCCATGCATAAGTAGCTAGGAGTGAATAATGATTTATCTTGGATATCAACATTGCGTTAAAATGATTGTGATGTAGTATGATGATATGGTATCCTCCTCTGAATGTTCGAGTGGCTTGACTTGGCACGTGTTCATGCATGTAGTTGAATCAAAACCAACATAGCCTCTATGATATTTATGTTCATGGTGATCATATCCTACTCATGCTAGTGTCCAATGTTACTTATGCATAATGCATGATCATGCTCGTTGTTGCTCTCTAGCTGGCTGCTTCTCAATCTAATTGCTAGCCTTCGCCTGTACTAAGTGGGGATTCTGCTTGTACATCAAAAACCCTGAACCCAAAGTTAGTCTAGATGAGTCCACCATATCTACCTATATGTGGTACTGCCGTCCTAAGTAAATTTGCATGTGCCACCTCTAAAAACTTCTAAAAAATCCATTTTGTGTGCCTGCATCATTCATGGAATGACAGGAGGTAGTCGGTATCTTCCATGCTAAGCGGGTTATTCTCAGGTCGAGTGTTTATTCACTCACCATCGCACGAGAAAAGGGCGGTAATAGGGATGCCCAGTCCCAAAATGCAAAGTACAAAAAGAGTTAATCACTCGAATAATCAAACAAAAACTCCCAATGGAGTCAAAACCTTTACTTTTTATCACTTGGGAACCGCCACTAGCTTGTTTAGCATGGGAGATATTGATAACTGATGGTCGTGAAGTAAATGAGAAGGGTGCATGTCTCAAAATATCATTTATCTCTATTTAAAAAATTGAGCTCTGGCACCTCTGCAAATCACTGCTTCCTTCTACGAAGGGACTATCTATTTACTTTTATGTTGTGTCATCACCTTCTAAAACAAGCTCTAGAACCTGAGAGCACAACTATCATGACTTATGCATTGTGTGTAGCTAATGTTGGGTGCATCATGACTGGATCTTTTCTACCATGAATTACAATGTTTAGTTGCTGCTTAGACTTTGGAGGTGCTCTACATTTATGTTTTGCGGTCTCAGAAAGGGCTAGCGAGATACCACTATTGTCATATTATATCATGGTTGTTTTGACAATGTGTTGTCGTTTGAGATGTCTTATTATTGCTCGCTAGCTGTTTATGTCATTGATATGAGTTAATATAATCTTTAACAGTTATTGTTGGCATGGTTAGTTATAATGTTGACTGAAAACCTAGATGTTGTTTAAGCTTATTTATGCAAACAAGAGCAAAAGAGTTCATAAAAGTTTTTATTTTTCACTTTCATTTTATCAACTGAATTGCTTGAGGACAAGCAAATGTTTAAGCTTGGGGGAGTTGATACGTCTCCAACGTATCTACTTTTCCTAACGCTTTTCCTCTTCTTTTTGGACTCTAATTTGCATGATTTGAATGAAACTAACCTCGGACTGACGCTGTTTTCGGCAGAACTACCATGTTGTTGTTTTTGTGCGGAAATAAAAGTTCTTGGAATGGAACGAAGCTTTGCGAGGATTTTTTATATAATAAATGAGAATTTCTGGAGCCAAGATCCACCGGAGAGGGGCACCTGGGTGGGTACAACCCACCAGGGCGCGCCGCCTCTCCTAGCGCGCCCAGGTGGGTTGTCCCCACCTGGTGGCCCCGCAGACCCTGAAACCGACGCTATAAAATCCTATTTTTCCAGAAAAAAATCAGGGAGAAAGAATTATCGCAATCCGAGAGACGGAGCCGCCGCCACCTCCAGTTCTTCCTTGGGAGGCCAGATCTGGAGTCCGTTTGGGGCTTCGAAGAGGGGATCTTCATTCTTCGCCATCACCAACCCTTCTCCATCACCAATTCCATGGTGGTCCCCACCGAGAGTGAGTAATTCCTTCATAGGCTCGCTGGTCAGTGAGGAGTTGGATGAGATTCATCATGTAATAGAGTTAGTTTTGTTAGGGCTTGATCACTAGTATCCACTATGTTCTTAGATTGATGTTGCTATAACTTTGCCATGATTAATGCTTGTCACTTTAGGCCTAGATGCCATGATTTCAGATTTGAACCGTTTATGTTATCACCATTATATCCATGTTCTAGATCCGATCTTGCAAGTTATAGTCACCTACTATGTGTTATGATCCGGCAACCCCGGAGTGACAATAGCCGGGCCCACTCCCGGTGATGATCGTAGTTTGAGGAGTTCATGTATTCACTATGTGTTAATGATTTGTTCCGGTTCTCTATTAAAAGGAGGCCTTAATATCCCTTAGTTTCCAATAGGACCCTGCTGCCACGGGAGGGTAGGGCAAAAGATGGCATGCAAGTTTTTTCACATAAGCACATATGACTATTTACTGAATACATGCCTACATTATACCGATGAACTGGAGCTAGTGTCGTATCGCCCTAGGTTATAACTGTCTCATGATGAATATCATCCAACAAGTCACTGATCCAATGCCTATGAATTTATCTTATATTGTTCTTGCTAAGTTACTACTGTTATCATCATTGTTACACTTGCTACAAAACTACTGCTATCACTGTTGCCGTTACTGCCGCTACTATTATCAAAACTATCATATTACTTTGCTACTAATCACTTTGCTGCAGATAATTAATCTCCAGGTGTGGTTGAATTGACAACTCAGCTGCTAATACCTTCAAATATTCTTTGGCTCCCCTTGTGTCGAATCTATAAATTTGGGTTGAATACTCTACCCTCGAAAACTGTTGCGATCCCCTATACTTGTGGATTATCACTTATCATAAGAAATCGTTTAGGCCTGTCCTTTGCCTCAAAAGTATTGGGCTACCTCGCTGCACTTTTGCTACTATTATCGTTACTTGCTCGCTACAAATTATCTAGCTATCAAACTACTCTGCTACTTACAATTTCAACACTTGCAGACATTACCTTGCTGAAAACC
The DNA here is from genome assembly GCF_018294505.1 of Triticum aestivum. Lineage (NCBI taxonomy): Eukaryota > Viridiplantae > Streptophyta > Magnoliopsida > Poales > Poaceae > Triticum > Triticum aestivum. The sequence continues at coordinate 166,657,148 of NC_057803.1, read as the reverse complement.
ACTTGTCATTTCCTTCAGCTCCTCGTTGGGTTTGACACTCTTACTTATCGAAAAGACCAACAATTGATCCCCTATAATTGTGGGTCAACAAGGCTATTTCCTGGCGCCTTTGCCAGGGAGTGAATCGCCTTTGGTAAGGAAACATTTATATAGTGTGCTGAAATTTATTGTCACTTGTTACTATGGAAATCAATCCTTTGAGGGGTTTGTTCGGGGTATATTCACCTTGATCAGAACCACAATTAGCTACCCCTCAACCTACTGCACCTACTAAAAAATTGAATATCAAATTCCTTTGGGTATGATAGACAACTGCTAGCTAATCCTTATGCAGGAGATGAAACCGAACATCCTCATATGCACTTGATATATGTAGAACAAATGTGTGGATTGTTCGAGCTTGTAGGTTTACTCGGAGATGAAGTTATGAAGAAGGTTTTCCCTTTATCTTTGAAGGGAAAAGCATCGGCATGGTATAGGCTATGCAATGATATTGGATCGTGGAATTGGAAACGATTGAAATTGGAGTTCCTTCAAAAAAATTATCATATGCATCTAGTTCATCGTGATCGGAATTATATATATATATAATTGTTGGCCTCGTGAAGGAGAAAGTATCGCTCTAGCTTGGGGAGGCTGAAGTCAATGTTATATTCATGCCCCAATCATGAGCTCTCAAGAGAAATTACTATCCAGATTTTTTATGCTCGGCTTCCTCGTAATGATCAAACCATGCTTGATACTTCTTGTGCTGGTTCTTTTATGAAGAAGACTATTGAATTTTGGTGGGATCTTTTGGAAAGAATTAAACACAACTCTAAAGATTGGGAACTCGACGAAGGTAAAGAGTCAGGTATTAAACTTAAGTATGATTGTGTTAAATCTTTTATGAATACCGATGCTTTTCAAAAATTTAGCACTAAGTATGGACTTGACTCTGAGATAGTAGCTTACTTTTGTGAATCATTTGCTACTCATGTTGATCTCCCTAAAGAGAAGTGGTTTAAATATCACCCACCTATTAAATAAGAAATTAAAGAACCGGTACCAGTTAAAGAAGAAACTATAATTTATAATGTTGATCCAGTTGTTCCTAGTGCTTATATTGAGAAACCACCTTTCCCCGTTAGGATAAAGGAACGTGCTAAAGTTTGAACTGTGGTCAACAAAAGCTAGATTAGAACACCTAAACCTGATAAAAAAATTAAAGTAGAACCTAGTATTGCTTTGGTTAAGGATCTCTTGGGAGAAAATGTAGATGGGCATGTTATTTACTTCTATGAAGAAGCTGCTAGAATTGCCAAACCTGATAAAAAGGATAAACATAGACCTGTTGTTGGCATGCCAGTTGGCTCAGTTAAAATAGGAGATCATTGTTATCATGGTTTATCTGACATAGGTGCTAGCGTGAGTGCTATTCCTTATTCCTTATATCAAGAAATTATGAATGACATAGCACCCGCAGAGATAGAAGACATAGATGTTACTATCAAACTTGCTAATAGAGACGCCATATCACCAATTGGGATTGTTAGAGATGTTGAAGTCTTGTGTGGGAAAATAAAATACCCTACTGATTTTCTTGTTCTTGGTTCCCCACAAGATGACTTCTGTCCCATTATCTTTGGTAGACCTTTCTTGAACACCATTAATGCTAGAATAGACTGTGAGAAACAAATTGTCGGTGTTAGTTTTGGTGATGAGTCTCATGAGTTTAATTTCTCCAAGTTTAGTAGAAAAATTCATGAAAAAGAATTGCCTAGTAAAGATCAATTAATTGGTCTAGATTCCATTGTTGTGCCTCCTACTGATCCACTAGAACATGAAAATGATTTACATATGCATGAAAGAAATGAAATAGATAAGATTTTATTTGAACAACGTCCTCTGCTTAAACACAATTTGCCTATTGAAACTCTAGGAGGTCCTGCTCCACCTAAAGGTGATCCTGTGTTTGAATTAAAACAATTGCCAAACACTTTGAAATATGCTTATCTTGATGAAAGGAAGATATATCCTGTTATTATTAATGCTAACCTTTCAGAACATGAAGAAGAAAGATTATTGAAGTTCTAAGGAAGCACCGAGCTACTTTGGATATACTCTTGATGATTTAAAGGGCATTAGTAACACTCTATGTTAGCACAAAATTAATATGGAACCTGATGCTAAACCCGTTGTTGATCACCAACGTCGGTTAAATCCAAAAATGAAGGAAGTGGTAAGAACAGAAATCTTAAAACTTCTGGAAGCAGGTATAATGTATCCTATAGCTGATAGTAGATGGACAAGTCTTGTTCATTGTGTCCCTAAAAAGGGAGGTATTACTGTTGTTCCTAATGATAAGAATGAACTTATTCCACAAAGAATTATTACAGGTTACAGAATGGCAATTGATTTTAAAAAATTAAACAAAGCAACTAGAAAAACCATTACCCTATGCCTTTTATTGATCAAATGCTAGAAAGATTATCTAAGCACACACATTTTTTATTTCTTGATGGATATTCTGGTTTTTCACAAATACCTGTTTCACAACCTGATCAAGAAAAGACCACTTTTACTTGTCCCTTTGGAACTTATGCTTATAAACGTATGCCTTTCGATTTATGCAATGCACCTGCTACCTTTCAAAGATGTACGAATGCTATATTCTCTGACTTTTGTGAAAAGATTGTTGAGGTTTTCATGGATGATTTCTTTGTTTATGGGAAATCTTTTGATGATTGTTTAAGAAATCTTGACCGAGTTAATGAAGGCATTGTCTTGGGTCATACAATTTCTGAAAGAGGTATTGAAGTGGACAAAGCTAAGTGTCAGTGTCAAAACCGGTAGATCTCGGGTAGGGGGTCCCGAACTATGCGTCTAAGGCGAATGGTAACAGGAGGCAGGGGACACGATGTTTTACCCAGGTTCGGGCCCTCTTGATGGAGGTAAAACCCTACGTCCTGCTTGATTTATTCTTGATGATATGAGTATTACAAGAGTTGATCTACCACGAGATCGGAGAGGCTAAACCCTAGAAGCTAGCCTATGGTATGATTGCATGTTGTCCTACGGACTAAAACCCTCCAGTTTATATAGACACCAGAGGGGGCTAGGGTTACACAAGGTCGGTTACAAAGGAGGAGATATACATATCCGTATTGCCTAGCTTGCCTTCCACGCCAAGTAGAGTCCCATCCGGACACGAGACGAAGTCTTCAATCTTGCATCTTCATATTCCAACAGTCTGGCCCAAGGATATAGTCCGGCTGTCCAGAGACCCCCTAATCTAGGACTCCCTCAGTAGCCCCTGAACCAGGCTTCAATGACGATGAGTCCGACGCGCAGTATTGTCTTCGGCATTGCAAGGCGGGTTCCTCCTCCGAATACACCACGGAAGAATTTGAATACAAGGATAGTGTCCGACCCTGCAAAATAAGTTCCACATACCACCGTAGAGAAAATAATATTTCCACAAATCTAATCTGCTAACACGTTTTGGCAACATGACATTATGCCATGGCCCGGTGATTATTCGAACTGTTTCCTTTAACTAGCCCCGCACATAACGCGAGGCAGTTTCTTGACACGTCTTGTCAAAGCAGAGATCGTGTCCCCCTTATTACGGGATCCTCATCAATACGGGTGTGGGTAACCCAACCGTGCTTAGGACTCCTAGATTTTAGGCAAGTCCCAAACTGCCACGAGGAGGACGCTTGATATTCACCCTCTTTATAAAGGGACAAGGCTTTTACTTTTTTCCTCCTGTGCTCAATCGAATCCTTCCCCCGCCTCGAGTTCTAACACCCGAAGCCTAGGTCAGGTGCTTCGGACCTTCAATCATGTCCGGATCCAGCCTCCAGGGCCGGTGGATGCCCTCCTCCATCACGGAGGAGGATATCAAGAAGTTGAGGGAGGCAAGATACCTGACCGCGAAAGTTTCGCATCGGCTGCCTGCCCGAGGGCAGGTCGTCCCTACTCCTGAACCCAATGAAGACGTCGTGTTCACCCCCCACTTCCTCCGAGGACTAGGCCTCACTCTGGATCCCTTCGTTAGGGGTTTGATGTTCTATTACGGGCTTGATTTCCACGACCTAGCCCCGGATTCCTTTCTCCACATCTCGGCATTTATTGTCGTATGTGAGGCCTTCCTCCGCATTATCCCTCACTTCGTCCTGTGGCTCAAGACCTTTGATGTGAAGCCGAAGACGGTCAAGGGGCAGTATGCAGCGTGCGGGGGTGCATTAATAAGAAATATTGCCGGAACTCCGTGGCCAAAAGATTCCTTTCCAGAGGTGTCCAGATTATGGCAACGGGAGTGGTTCTACATCACCGCTCCCAGAAGTGCCAAGTGGGTAGCTTCCCCCGCCTTTCGTTCGGGCCCTCCACCACAACTGATGTCATGGATCGGCAGGGGGCTGAGCTGGGGTCCAGCCAAGGATGTGCCCATACTACAGAGCCGCATCCGGGATCTCTTCGAGGGAGACTTTAGTTTGGTTATGGTAGTGCAAGTCATGATGGTTCGTCAAGTCCAGCCTTGCAAACGTTGGCCCCTCCATTTATGGGAATTCAACCCAGAAGGACCGCGTGCTATTCAAAATTTCCTCGGCCTGACGCATGAGGAGATGTACAAGTCATTCTTCGGACCCCAAATAGAGTGTCCGGACACCTTCGAGAACGTGGGCCTGAACAGCAACCGCACCGCAGCCCAAGTAAGTAATCCTCTAGCCGAACACACTGTCTTTCTTTTATGATGACATCATTCTGAAGGATCGCTCTTTGACTAGGACTGGATAACAAAGGCGAAGATGATTCGCTGTTCAGCTCCCCTTCCCGAAGGCTTGGATAATCCGGTGCTGGAAAAGATGCTCGAGCCAGCACCTTGCCTGGTGCCCTCAAAGGAAGATGAAGGGGGGATAGAGAGGGCCAAAGAGGGCCTCCACCGCTACCTGTTCCAACCGAGGGAATGAGCACCTCCGTGAGGGAGGATAACCAAGGGAAGGAATCTGACATTCGCTCGCCCCGGGGGAGGAAGAGGACTACCTTTGATGACCCGAAAACCAAGGTTTCCAAACGGGAGAAGAAAACTCCACCAGAGGGTCCCGTCTCGGAGGGTGCTCTTGCCGCACAAAGTCCGTGCGGGGATCAGCCCTCTAACGAGTTGTAAGTAATCAAAAAGTTCTTAAGGGTGAAGATATTCTACCTTACTTCTGAGGAAGATAACTGAAGCACCTATGTTGCAGTTCGGATCTGAGCCCTTCTCAGCAGAGCTCGTCTTCGGGGGATCTTCTTCCGGAGATGATGGAGAGCGAAACGCCTCCCCCGGACTCCCCGACTCAAGAAGCGGGCGACCTTGAAGTGTCATCACAGAGAGTTTCTTCGGATCCGGCAAGGCCAGAAGGTAATCCCATGGTCATCTGAAGCCCTCAGTATCCGGCTCTTGAAGAGAGCAACCAAAAGAATCCGGCACCGTCTGGTATGCGGTTGGACGCACTGAGGGATCTGCTAGGGCGAGCCACTATCTTAGAAGAGCACCGTACATTGATGGGTACGGTGATTGAAATGATTTCGTCCGCCGAAAGCGGGTTGCATGAAGCCTTTATGAGTCTACTGATGGGCTTTGAGGTACGTGAAATGATATGCATCCGCACATTTTTAGGTGCGCCCTGTGTAGATAGTAGCCCCTGAGACTCTGGTTGTCATCGAGAACAGCGGCGAACAGAGGATCGTAGTCCCAGGTAATAACCAGACTGCCGTTATGTGCAGGTGTCTGAAGCTCCGGTGGCTAGCCGGACTGATGGGGTTACCGAACTAGAACGGTGACTGGATGCGGCGGATGCCGACATCGAGCTTGTTAACAAGCGGCTTGACGAGGCACAGGGTAGGTGATATTTATAGTGAATGTCACATAGTAAGAGCAACGTAATGCCAGTATCTTTAATATGTTGTGACTGCAGATGGATCTGCCACCGTGGAGGCCCTGCGGGCGGAGCTTGCCCGAGGCAAGGAGAAAGCAAGGAGTAGTAATGCAGCCGCTTTGAAGGCGGCCGAAGAGTTGAAAGCCGAGAAGGCCGCTCATAGCGAGAGCAAAGAGAAAATGGCCAAAATGGCTGAGAAGTTAAAAGACACTGCCGACCGCTGCCAGTTTCTTGAAGAAGAAAACCGGGCGAAGGCTACGGACCTTGAAAAGGCCACAATGGCGACCAAAGACACCTGCTCTGCAATGAGAGCGAAGAAGGAGGAACTGCATGAAGCCAGGGACATTGTGGCTGGGAAGCCCTTTATGCTGCGGAGGAAGTTCGGCGATCCACGGTATGCCCCTCTGGATCGACTGTGGAGTTCGGCCGACGCATATCTGGACTTAGCGGCGAGCGCTGTCGATGCGGCCGAATACTTCCGAGATCAGACAGATCGTGAAGTGGACAAGCTGTTCTGGTCGCAATTTAACATTCTAGAGAGTCCGCTTCCATTGACTGATCAACTTGCCGAATGGGCCGAACTCAATAGATTGTCCGGACTTGCCATGAGGTCTGTCGTGGATCATCTGTGGCTGGAAAGGCCAAAGCCGAACAACTATTTTAGCTTGGTGCAGCAGTTCCTTGGTGCGGTGCCGTGCATTAATGCGATGAAGAGGTCGGCGTGCATAGAAGGCTCGCAGATGGCCCTTGCCCGTGTCAAAACATACTAGGCGGATATGGATGCCACCACTGTGGCGGCGCAGGGTTCGGCCATAGGCCGAGTGGCTGCCGAGCACTATTTTGAAGAAGTTCTTGAGGGCGCTCGTACGATAGAGGCCCAGTGCTCGAAGAATGTTATATTTGAGTGACATGTATTCCCATTGTAAAAATAATGTTTTATTGAATTTATCAAGGTTGTACTTATACTTTTGCCCGAAAGTATTGTGACGCCTCCTGTGCGGCCGTTTATGTATACATGTATATAACCTAAAAGATTGCAGTCATCGGCTTCAGCCCCCACGCATATAATGCGGGGGTGTTCGCAGAAGATGCATATTCACACTTAATCCAATGTCTTGGTCCTAATAAGGAGGTGATAGCGCAGCGAACTAGGCAACCGGACTATAATGCTTTAACACTTTCACTTAGCCATAGGAGTTTGACAGTGGGGCTACTATATAGCCCCTGGTGGCTCCGCACTCGTCCGGATTCGGGGTGCGTACATGCCTGGCCGGGAAACAGCCCTTCATTAATGCGGAGGAATCCCAAAGATTCCAATAGGTCATCGAGTGGTTGACCAGTCTCACGCTATATCATGATAGTCAGTTTTCGGCTTTCTCTACTGAGGTGCTCGTCCGGATGAACCAGGGCACAATTGCAGTAGTTCTCCTGGTGCCGCCTTAGCCGATAGAGCGGAATGTAAGGCAGCAAAACACAGGAGCCGGGCAAACCCAACATTTGACCAAAGACATGATTCGGAGCTGATGCATATAAGGCCAAACTCGCGACGCCGAACACTCCCTAAGGTATTCGGTCTTTATGGAGTAAACCGGGTATAAACAGTACCCTTTGTAATAAGCCCCTAGTGTCCAGGTACGTGCATTATTCTGGCGTGGCCACATGCCAAGACGTTAGCATCCCTCTCAGTTGTACTGAGAATCCGAGGGATGTAAATCAACAAGAGACAATAAAAAAGGTTTACGCAGGGTCTTAATCTACAAAGAATCCTTGGAACGGGTCCCTGCTGCACGTCTGCGCCTGTGTCTCCGTTGTGCCGTATCCTGGACGGGTGTAGCACGATGGTCATCTGAAAAAAGAGAGGAACTTAATTGAAAAGTTGCCGAAAGTTAAGTTATACTAAATAAACAATATATAGTTGAAAATGAGTAAAGGTGAGCCTTATTGCCACTTTTGTGCGCGCGTTGAGCCCCTTGTATTGTAATAGGGGTATAGCCATGAAACCTGTATTAATTACATATAGCTGAGTCGGACTCATCTAGCCGTGTCTGTGGTCTTTACGACCTGTCAAATGCTTGAGTTGGTGAGGCCGTTTAGTGTGCGGCGGCCAAGGCGGCCGCACCGTCTTCGGCGTGCAAGGAGCGCTCAATATTTCCATTTACTGTAATGATGCCGCGTGGACCGGGCATCTTGAGCTTGAGGGAAGCATAATGCGGTATTGCGTTAAAGCGAGCGAAAGCTTCACGTCAGAGTAGTGCTTGATAGCCACTTTGGAATGGAGCGACGTGGTAAGTTAAGTTTTCACTGCGGAAGTTGTCGGGGGAGCCGAATATAACCTCTAGTAGCAGGGAGCCCCTGCAGTGAGCCTCCGGGCCTGGCGTTACTCCTTTAAAGGTAGCATTGCTGCGGCAAATTTTTGTTGGGTCTATCCCCATTTTGCGGACTGTGTCCTGATATATCAGATTCAAATTGCTGCCGCCATCCATCAGGACTCGGGTGAAGTGGTATCCATCAATTATTGGATCTAATACCAAGGCAGCCCATCCTGCACGCCGGATACTTGCCGAGTAATCCCGATGGTCGAAGGTGATTAGTTGGGACGACCAGTGGCGGAGCTCCGCGGTGATAGGCCCTGGGGCATGTTCCTCTAAAGGTGCCGCTTCTCTCCCTTTTATCACGTGTAACACGTTGACTGTTTTGACTTCTGGTGGGAATTTCTTCTATTCCCCTATGCTTTGCTTGCGAGGCTCGTCCTCGTCTTCACTTGGTGTATCCTTCCCTTTGTGTTCGGCGTTGAGCTTGCCGGACTGTTTGAAGACCCAACATTCTCTGTGGGTATGATTTGCAGGTTTTTCAGGGGTGCTATGGTTCATACATATTTGGTCCAAAATTTTGTTTAGGCTGGACAATTCGTCTCTGTTGCCTTTGGAGGGCGGCTTCTGCTGCCCTGGCCGAGATCTTTTAAATCTGGCGTTTACCGCCATGCTCTTCGGGCTGTCTTCTTTATTCCGACGCGTATTCTTGCTGCGTCGTGATTTCCCAGTTCCATCCCTGACTTCGGATGTACTTGGGTCGCTGGTGCTACATCGGGCTAACTAGCTGTCCTCACCCGCACAAAAACGGGTCATGAGGCTTGTTAATGCTGCCATTGTTCTTGGCTTTTCTTGACCGAGGTGTCTGGCAAGCCATTCGTCTCGAACGCTATGCTTGAAGGCTGTTAAGGCTTCGGCGTCTAGACAGTCAACTATTTGGTTCTTTTTAGTGAGGAACCTGTTCCAAAGTTTTCGGGCTGACTCACCGGTTATTGAGTTATATGACTTAAATCGTCTGCATCCGGTGGTCGGACATATGTCCCTTGAAAATTTCCCCGAAAGGCGTCTTCGAGCTCTTCCCAGCTTCCGATGGAGTTTTCGGGGAGGCTTTTTAAGCCAGTGCCGATCTGGCCCTTTGAGCTTGAGGGGTAAGTACTTGATGGCGTGGAGATCATCTCCTCGAGCCATATGGATATGGAGGATGTAGTCCTCAATCCAGACCCCAGGGTCTGTTGTTCCGTCGTACGCCTCTATGTTTACGGGTTTGAAACCCTCTGGAAATTCATGATCCAGCACCTTGTCGGTGAAACAGAGAGGGTGTGCGGCACCCCTGTATTTGGGTGTACCGTAGTATTCAGATGTTTGTTGTGTTGCATTGGATGTTGGAGCGCGCCTGCGTGGTCCATAGATGGGTCTGGTTGCACCGTCCTTTTGATGTGAGCCCTTACACGGATCGCGTACTGGTTTATGTGCGGCGTCGATTGCCGCTTTATGTTGGCTATGAGGTCGTCTATCCGACCGGATGGCCGTTTTATTTTTTAATTGTGGAGGATCTAAGGCCTCCTCATCAAATTCAGGTAGCAACTTTCGCTTCAGATAGCTCTTGGTGTGGCGATTACTGCATTATTTCGCTGCATTGTTGAGTACTTCACTCCATTTGATTTTGAGTGTGTCTTGTGCAGCCTTGAGCCTTTGCTTCTATTTTTTCAGACTCCTCACCATGGCAACAAGCCTTTGGTGGGCATTATGTTGCTCCTGGCGCCTGTCCGGTGTGATGTTGTCCGGACTGTTATCTTCGACGGGGTTGGGTTGTTTGGCTTGATTTTCCATGTTGCCTTGGTCGGGCAATGGTTCACCCTGCTCTACCGCTAGGTCTATGTGATCGTTATTTCTGCCGAGGCGGGATTTGGAGTGGCGTTTACGTCGCCGCTTGGACTGCTGCTCAAGGGAACCACCCTTCGCTGCGTCCTTCCGTTCCTCGTTGTTATTTTCTTTGGGTGTGTCCACCATGTATACGTCATGTGATGAAGTGGGCGTCTAGTGCCCTGTGGGCAGTGATTCCTCTTCGCCTCCCGCATCGTCGTCCATACCATTGATGTCTTCGGAGTCGAAGTCGAGCATGTCGGTTAAGTCATCGACAGTGGCTACAAAGTGGGTGGTGGGTGGGCGGCGAATTTCTTCGTCATCCGCATCCCAATCCTACCGGACATAGTTCGGCCAGGATCCTCCTGACAAGGAGAGAGACCTTAATGAGTTCAATATGTCGCCGAAGGGCGAGTGCTGGAAAATATCCGCGGAGGTAAACTCCATGATTGGCGCCCAATCGGATTTGATAGGAACGGGCGCAGGCGGTTCGGAGTTCGTGGCCGGAGAAGGATCCGGCAGTTTGGCAACACGCCTCTCGTGAAGGGTAAGGTTGATATTCGGCTCGATCGCCGCAGAGGATACGACCTCCGTGGCGGGGTCTATCCACCCGTCCACAGATGGAAAAACTGGTTCCGAATTGAGGGTCGGAGCGGCTGCCGGTGCGATCTCCTGAATATGGTCCGATGGTAGAGCTAAATCGTACTCATCGTGACCGCGCGGCCCACAAGGCAGGGGCTCGAATCCGTTGAAGATCAAGTCTCCACGGATATCGGCCGTGTAGTTTAAGCTTCCAAACCTGACCTGGTGGCCAGGGGCGTAACTTTCGATCTGCTCCAGATGGCCAAGCGAGCTGGCCTGCAGTGCGAAGCCGCCGAACACAAAGATCTGTCTAGGGAGAAAAGTCTCACCCTGGACTGCATCACTACCGATGATCGTAGGAGCCATCAAGCCTGATGGCGACGACACAGAGGAACTCTCAATGAAAGCACCAATGTCGGTGTCAAAATCGACGGATCTCGGGTAGGGGGTCCCGAACTGTGCGTCTAAGGCGGATGGTAACTGGAGGCAGGGGACACGATGTTTTACCCAGGTTCGGGCCCTCTTGATGGAGGTAAAACCCTACGTCCTGCTTGATTTATTCTTGATGATATGAGTATTACAAGAGTTGATCTACCACGAGATCGAAGAGGCTAAACCCTAGAAGCTAGCCTATGGTATGATTGTATATTGTCCTACGGACTAAAACCCTCTGGTTTATATAGACACCAAAGGGGGCTAGGGTTACACAAGGTCGGTTACAAAGGAGGACATATACATATCCGTATTGCGTAGCTTGCCTTCCACGCCAAGTAGAGTCCCATTCGGACACGAGACGAAGTCTTCAATCTTGCATCTTCATAGTCCAACAGTCCGGCCCAAGGATATAGTCCGGCTGTCCGGAGACCCCCTAATCCAGGACTCCCTCACTAAGGTTGATGCAATTGAGAAAATTCCATGTCCTAAAGATATCAAAGGTATTCGTAGTTTCCTAGGTCATCTTGGTTTTTATAGGAGATTTAACAAATACTTCTATAAAATTTCTAGGCCTCTTACGAATCTTTTGCAAAAGGACATTCCTTTTGTTTTTTTATGGTTGTTTAGAAGCCTTTGAAACACTCAAGAAAGCCTTAATTTTTGCACCTATTGTTCAACCACCTGATTGGAACTTGCCTTTTGAAATTATTTGTTATGCTAGTGATTATGATGTTGGTGTTGTTCTAGGACAAAGAGTTGATAAGAAACTGAATGTTATTCATTATGCTAGTAAAACTCTAGACAGTGCTTAATGAAATTATGCTACTACTAAAAAAGAATTCTTAGCACCGGTGTTTGCTTGTGATAAATTTAGACCTTACATTGTTGATTCAAAAGTAATTTTTCACACCGATCATGCTGCTATTAAATATCTTATGGAAAAGAAAGATGCTAAACATAGACTTATTCGATGGGTTCTGTTGCTACAGGAATTTGATTTACATATCATTGATAGAAAAGGAGCTGAGAACCCCGTAGCTGATAACTTGTCTAGGCTTGAAAATGTGCCTGATGGCCCACTACCTATTGATGATAGTTTTCCTGATGAGCAGTTAGCTGCAATAGATGTTGCTCACAACACTCCTTGGTATGCTGACTATGCTAATTACATTGTTGCTAAATATTTACCACCTAGTTTTACATATCAAAAAAAGAAAATAAATTCTTCTATGATTTAAGACACTACTTTTGGGGTGACCCACATCTTTATAAAGAAGGAGTAGATGGTGTTATTAGACGTTGTGTACCTGAGCATGAACAGGGACAAATCCTATGGAAATGTCACTCTGAAGCTTATGGAGGGCATCATGCTGGAGATAGAACTGCTCACAAGGTATTGCAATCTGGATTTTCTTGGCCTACTCTCTTCAAGGATGCCCATAAGTTCGTCTTATCTTGTGATGAATGCAAAAGAATAGGTAATATCAGTAAGCATCAAGAAATGCCTTTGAATTATTCAGTTGCTGTTGAACCATTTGATGTTTGGGGATTTGATTACATGGGACCTTGTCCTTCCTCTAATGGGTACACATATTTTGGTTGCTGTTGATTATGTTACTAAATGGGTAGAAGCTATTCCAACCAGTAGTGTTGATCACAACACCTCTATTAAAATGCTGAAGGAAGTTATTTTCCCAAGGTTTGGAGTCCCTAGATATTTAATGATTGATGGTGGTTCACACTTTATTCATGGTGCTTTCTGTAAAATGCTTGCCAAGTATGATGTTAACCATAGAATTGCATCACCTTATCATCCTCGATCTAGTGGTTAAGTTGAACTTAGCAATAGAGAAATAAAATTAATCTTGCAAAAGACTGTCAATAGTCCCGAAAGAATTGGTCTAAGAAATTAGATGATGCACTTTGGGCTTATAGAACAACATATAAAAATCCCATGGGTATGTCTCCTTATAAAATGGTTTATGGAAAAACTTGTCATTTGCCTCTTGAATTAGAACATAAAGCATATTGGGCAATCAAAGAACTCAACTATGATTTCAAACTTGCCGGTGAGAAGAGGTTATTTGATATTAGCTCATTAGATGAATGGAGAACCCAAGCTTATGAAAATGCCAAGTTGTTTAAAGAAAAAGTCAAAAGATGGCATGATAAGAGAATCCAAAATCTTGAGTTTAAAGTAGGAGAATATGTTCTTTTGTACAACTCTTGTTTCAGATTATTTGCAGGAAAACTCCTCTCAAAATGGGAAGGTCCCTATGTAATTGAGGAGGTTTATCGTTTTGGAGCTATCAAAATAAATAATGCCGAAGGTACTAACCCGAGGTTGTTAACGAGCAACGAATAAAACATTATATTTTAGGTACACCCATTAATGTTGAAAGTAATATTATCCAAACTTTGACACCAGAAGAACATATAAAAGAGTCCTTCCGGAACACTCCAGAATCATGAAAATAAGGAGGTACGTGATACGGTAAGTAAACGAACTCCGAAAAATTAGCAAAAATATTTTTTTGTCAGTTTTGGAATATTTAGAAAAATAGGAAAATAAGAAACTTCCAGGAAGTGTACCCTGGTGGGCACAAGACACCAGGGCGCGCGTGGCTTGCCAGGCGCGCCCAGGTGGGTTGTGCCCACCTGGGGTACCTTCCGGACTCCGTTTTTCTACAACTTGCTTGTTCCCAAGATAAAAAATCTTTATATACCCCCGAACCTGTTGACCACCGTATCACGGAGAAATCTTATGTTTTCTTTTCTTGCTGCTTTCCTGTCAGATATGAAAATATGTCATCCCAATACTCTGAGGCTGAGAGCTATGTTGCTGATTTTGTCGCAAACCCCAAGTCCTATGGGGATGTGGAGCAATATAGCTGGACCTCCGAAGAGGATGAAGATGAGTCAGTTCATCACCATTTCAAAAACGAAAGCATGGAGGCATTATGCAAGAGGATAATAAAGCTGGAGATGGGGAACGATGAGTTGAGGGTTGATAACTTTATCCTCCGGAGTAAGTTGGAGGAAAAGAAGGGCAAACCCTCTACTTCATCTTCACCACTACCTTCTTCTTCATCACCAAAAGAAAATTGAGTATCGGGTATGGGCGCTCCCATTGGCTTCCTCCAAACTTGGGGGAGGTGCCTCGGTATCGTATCATCCCCACTATCTTTTGCCTTTACTTATTTTAGTTTGATCTTTGCTTTAGATGAATAAAAGTTTAGGTCGATCCTTTCTTTTCAAGAGTTTGCTTAGTGATCTATCCTTGTAATCGTGTGCGAGATATATAATAAAGTTTAGTTTGAGTTTTTGCTTTCTTTATTTTCATGTTGCAATTAAAAGAAAGGAAATAAATGAAAGAAAGGAAATAAATGAAAAATATCATATGCTAATTTTATGGTAGGTGATGACACCATATAAGGAAAAGTATAAGTAGAAAATTTTATTAGAGACAAACATAGCATTAGTTAATGATGGAACTCATGAAAGAATTAATAAGGGAAGACAAGATTCACATATAAATATACTATCCTAGAAATCTTTTGTGATTGTGAGCGCTCATCAAGATATTATATGCCAAAATTGTTGACATTGGACAAGGAAGACAACCTAATGGTTCATGTTTGTTTATATTCACATAGAAGTCATATTGTCATAGATCCTTTAACATGTGGTGCTTTCCCCCTACCTTTGCTAGCCAAAAATTCCGCACTAAGTAAAGATACTACTTGTGCATCCAAAAACCCTTAAACCCAAATCTTATTTTCAAGAGTCCACCATAACTACCTAGGGATTGAGCAAGATCCCTCAAATAAGTTGTCATCGGTGCAAAAAGGCAATAAAAATTGCTTCTAAAAGTGTGAGATCATTTAGTGTAAGAGAAAACTGAGCGTTGCATGAACTTGTGATGGTGAAGAATAAAAGCAACAGACTGCATAATAAAGGTTACTATCACAAGGGGCAATGCAACGTGACGTTCTTTTGCATTAAGGGGGTGAGCAAACAAACAAATAAGTGCATGGCAACCTCTGCTTCCCTCTGCGAAGGGCCTATCTTTTACTTTTATCTATTTACTTTTATGCAAAGAGTCAAAGTTTTCCCTCTATTCCTTTTTATTTTTCTCCTTTGGCAAGCATCATGTGGTGAGGAAAGATTTAGGGATATATGTCCAGCTGAATATAGATAGCATGAGCTATTATTGTTGACATCACCCTTGAGGTGAATACGTTGGGACAAAAAATTACAAGCCCCTATCTTTCTATGTGTCCGGTTGAAACGTTTTGCTCATGTGTACGTTGTGAGTGTTAGCAATCATGGAAGACTATATGATGGTTGAGTATGTGGACTTGCCTAATGGCTCCAACACGTGACCCTTCCTGAAAAGATGATGAATGGTAGTTGCAAAGTTAACTGAGAACATAGTTTGTTGGTTTCTAATAGAGTTTTTGCTTTATACTTCAATAGTGTGATGAATTATCACTTATTCATGAGAAGTCTATGATAAAAGTTCTTTGATAAAAGTCTTATGTTTAAGTTTGTTGTTGTTATAATAATGAACATGATGCTTCTATGTCCGTATTTTGTTTTTATCGACACCTCTCTCTCTAAGCATTTGGTCATGTTTTTCGATTTCAGTTTTCGCTTGAGCACAAGCGAGGTCTAAGCTTGGGGGAGTTGATACGTCCATTTTGCATCATGTTTTCCTACTGTTATTTATGATGTTTTTATCCATAATAATGCTTTTTGGAGTAATTCTAATGCCTTTTCTCTCAAAATATGCAAGGTATATGCAAAGAGGGAGAATTCCTGCAGCTGGAAATCTGGACCTGCAAAAGCTACGTCAAGCTGTTGGGGAACGTAGTAATTTCAAAAAAATCCCTACGCACACGCAAGATCATGATGATGCATAGCAACAAGAGGGGAGAGTCGTCCATGTACCCTCATAGACCGTTAAGCGGAAGCCTTATGACAACGCGGTTGACGTAGTCGTACGTCTTCACGATCGACTGATCCTCAGTACCGAACATACGGCACCTCCGCATTCAGCACACGTTCAGCTCGGTGACGTCCCGCGAACTCACGATCCAGTAGAGCTCAGGGGAGAGTTTCATCAGCACGATGGCATGGTGACAATGTTGATGAAGCTACCGTCACAGGGCTTCGCCTAAGCACCGCTACAATATGACCGAGGTGGATTATGGAGGAGAGGGGCACCGCACACGGATGGGAGAGATCAATGATCAACTTGTGTGTTCTAGGGTTCCCTCCTGCCCCCGTATATAAAGGAGCAAGGGGGGACGCCGGCTGGCCCTGTAGGGCGCTCCAGGAGGAGGAATCCTCCTCCTATTAGGAGTAGGACTCCCCTCTTTCCTACTCCTACTAGGAGGGGGAAAGGAAGGGGGAGAAGGAGAAGGAAAGGGGGGCGCCGCCCCCCTTCCTAGTCCAATTCGGACCAGAGGGGAGGGGGCGCGCGGCCTGCCTTGGCAGGCCCCTCTCTCTCCCCACTAGGGCCCAACAAGGCCCATTAACCCCCGAGGGGGTTCCGGTAACCCCTCCAGCACTTCGGTAAAATCTCGATTTCACCCGGAACTCTTCTGATGTTCAAATGTAGGCTTCCAATATATCAATCTTTATGTCTCTACCATTTCGAGACTCCTCGTCGTGTCCGTGATCATATCGGGACTCCGAAGTACCTTCGGTACATCAAAACATATGAACTCATAATACCGATCGTCACAGAACTTTAAGCGTGCGGACCCTACGGGTTCGAGAACTATGTAGACATGACCGAGACACGTCTCTGGTCAATAACGAATAGTGGAATCTGGATGCTCATATTGGTTCCTACATATTCTACAAAGATCTTTATCGGTCAAACCGCATAACAACATACATTGTTCCCTTTGTCATCGGTATGTTACTTGCCCGAGATTCGATCGTCGGTATCTCAATACCTAGCTCAATCTCGTTACTGGCAAGTCTCTTTACTTTTTCTGTAATGCATCATCCCGTAACTAGCTCATTAGTTGCATTGCTTGCAAGGCTTATAGTGATGTGCATTACCGAGAGGGCCCAGAGATACCTCTCCGACAATCGGAGTGACAAATCCTATTCTTGATCTATGCCAACTCCACGAACACCATCGGAGACACCTATAGAGAACCTTTATAATCACCCAGTTACGTTGTGACGTTTGGTAGAACACAAAGTGTTCCTATGGTATTCGAGAGTTGCATAATCTCATAGTCATAGGAACATGTATAAGTCATGAAGAAAGCAATAGCAGTAAACAAAAATGATCAAGTGCTAATCTAACGAAATGGGTCAAGTCAATCACATCATTCTACTAATGATGTGATCCCGTTAATCAAATGACAACTCATGTCTATGGCTAGGAAACTCAACCATCTTTGATCAATGAGCTAGTCAAGTAGAGGCATACTAGTGACACTATGTTTGTCTATGTATTCACACATGTATTATGTTTCCGGTTAATACAATTCTAGCATGAATAATAAACATTTATCATGATATGAGGAAATAAATAATAACTTTATTATTGCCTCTAGGGAATATTTCCTTCAGTCTCCCACTTGCACTAGAGTCAATAATCTAGATTACACAGTAATGATTCTAACACCCATGGAGTCTTGGTGTTGATCATGTTTTGCTCATGGAAGAGGCTTAGTCAGCGGGTCTGCAACATTTAGATCCGTATGTATTTTGCATATCTCTATGTATCCCACCTGGACTTGATCCCGGATGGAATTGAAGCGTCTCTTGATGTTCTTGGTTCTCTTGTGAAATCTAGATTCCTTTGCCAAGGCAATTGCACCAGTATTGTCACAAAAGATTTTCATTGGACCCGATGCACTAGGTATGACACCTAGATCGGATATGAATTCCTTCATCCAGACTCCTTCATTTGCTGCTTCTGAAGCAGCTATGTACTTCGCTTCACACGTAGATCCTGCCACGACACTTTGTTTAGAACTGCTCCAACTTACAGCTCCACCGTTCAATATAAACACGTATCTAGTTTGCGATTTAGAATCGTCCGGATCAGTGTCAAAGCTTGCATCGACGTAACCATTTACGACGAGCTCTTTGTCACCTCCATAAACGAGAAACATATCCTTAGTCCTTTTCAGGTATTTCAGGATGTTCTTGACCGCTGTCCAGTGATCCACTCTTGGATTACTTTGGTACCTCCCTGCTAAACTAATAGAGGCTATGGCTGAAGCATAGGGAACACCTTTTCATTTTCTCTCTATCTTCTGCAGTGGTCGGGCATTGAGTCTTACTCAACTTCACACCTTGTAACACAGGCAAGAACCCTTTCTTTGCTTGATCCATTTTGAACTTTTTCAAAACTTTATCAAGGTATGTGCTTTGTGAAAGTCCAATTAAGCGTCTTGATCTATCTCTATAGATCTTGATGCCCAATATACAAGCAGCTTCTCTGAGATCTTTCATTGAAAAACTCTTATTCAAGTATCCTTTTATGTTATCCAGAAATTCTATGCCATTTCCAATCAGCAATATGTCATCCACATATAATATTAGAAATGCTATAGAGCTCCCACTCACTTTCTTGTAAATACAGGCTTCTCCAAAAGTCTGTATAAAACCATATGCTTTGATCACACTATCAAAACGTTTATTCCAACTGCGAGAGGCTTGCACCAGTCCATAAACGGATCGCTGGAGCTTGCACACTTTGTTAGCTCCCTTTGGATCGACAAAACCTTCCGGTTGCATCATATACAACTCTTCTTGCAGAAATCCGTTCAGGAATGCAGTTTTGACATCCATTTTCCAAATTTCATAATCATAAAATGCGGTAATTGCTAACATGATTCGGACAGACTTAAGCATCGCTACGGGTGAGAAAGTCTCATCGTAGTCAACTCCTTGAACTTGTTGAAAACCTTTCGCAACAAGTCAAGCTTTGTAGACAGTAACATTACCGTCAGCGTCAGTCTTCTTCTTGAAGATCCATTTATTCTCGATGGCTTGCCGATCATCGAGCAAGTCAACCAAAGTACATACTTTGTTCTCATACATGGATCCCATCTCAGATTTCATGGCTTCAAGCCATTTTGCGGAATCTGGGCTCACCGTCGCTTCTTCATAGTTTGTAGGTTCATCATGGTCAAGTAACATGACTTCCAGAACAGGATTACTGTACCACTCGGGTGCGGATCTTACTCTGGTTGACCTACGAGGTTCGGTAATAACGTGATCTAAAGTTTCATGACCATTATCATTAGCTTCCTCACTAATTGGTGTAGGTGTCATAGGAACCGGTTCTGTGATGAACTACTTTACAATAAGGGAGCAGGTACAGTTACCTCATCAAGTTCTACTTTCCTCCCACTCACTTCTTTCGAGAGAAACTCCTTCTCTAGAAAGCATCCATTCTTAGCAACGAATGTCTTGCCTTCGGATCTGTGATAGAAGGTGTACCCAACAGTCTCCTTTGGGTATCCTATGAAGACACATTTCTTCGATTTGGGTTCGAGCTTATCAATTTGAAGCTTTTTCACAGAAGCATCATAGCCCCAAACATTAAGAAATGACAACTTTGGTTTCTTGCCAAACCATAGTTCATAAGGCGTCGTCTCAACAGATTTCGATGGTGCCCTATTTAACGTGAATGCAGCCGTCTCTAAAGCATAACCCCAAAACGATAGCGGTAAATCCGTAAGAGACATCATAGATCGCACCATATTTAGTAAAGTACGATTACGACGTTCGGATATACCATTACGTTGTGGTGTTCCGGGTGGCGTGAGTTGCGAAACTATTCCGCATTGTTTCAAATGTAGACCAAACTCGTAACTCAAATATTCTCCTCCACGATCAGATCGTAGAAACTTTATTTTCTTGTTACGATGATTTTCCACTTCACTCTGAAATTCTTTGAACTTTTCAAATGTTTCAGATTTATGCTTCATTAAGTAGATATACCCATATCTGCTTAAATCATCTATGAAGGTGAGAAAATAACGATACCCGCCGCGAACCTCAATATTCATCGGACCACATACATCAGTATGTATGATTTCCAATAAATCTGTTGCTCGCTCCATTGTTCCGGAGAACGGCGTTTTAGTCATCTTGCCCATGAGGCATGGTTCGCAAGTACCAAGTGATCCCAGAAGTCCATCAGTATGGAGTTGTTGGGGAACGTAGCAATAATTCAAAATTTTCCTACGTGTCACCAAGATCAATCTAGGAGATGCTAGCAACGAGAGAGAGGGAGTGCATCTTCATACCCTTGAAGATCGCTAAGCGGAAGTGTTACAAGAATGCGGTTGATGGAGTCGTACTCGCGGCGATTCAAATCGCGGAAGATCCGATCTAGCGCCGAACGGACGGCGCCTCCGTGTTCAACACACGTACAGCCCGGGGATGTCTCCTCCTTCTTGATCCAGCAAGGGGAGAGGAGAAGTTGAGGGAGAGCTCCGGCACCACGACGGCGTGGTGGTGGAGCTCATGGTATTCCTGCAGGGCTTCGCCAAGCACTACGGAGGAGGAGGAAGAGTTGGAGGAGGGAGGGCTGCGACAGGGAAGAGGTGCGGCTGCCCTCCCACCCCTCCACTATATATAGGGGCAAGGGGAGAGGGGGAGGCGCCCTAGGGTTTCCCCTAGGGGGCGGCGGCCAAGCAGATTGGATCTCCCTAGGGAAAATCCTAGGGAGACTTGCCCCCCAAGCCAAGCAGGTGGAGGCTTGCCTCCCAAGCCTGGTGGAGGCGCCCCACCTCCCCAAGTAACGTGGGAAAGGGTGTGGGGGCGCACCGCCCCTTAGTGGGCTGGTTTGCCCCTTCCCCTTTGGCCCATGAGGCCCTCCAACACTTGTCGGGGCTCCCGAAACACCTTTCGGTCATGCTGGCCACACTTCCGGACTCCAAAACCCTTCGTCCAATATATCAATCTTCACCGCCGGACCATTCCGGAACTCCTCGTGATGTCCGGGATCTCATCTAGGACTCCGAACTACCTTCGGTAACCACATACTATTTCCCATAACAACTCTAGCGTCACCGAACCTTAAGTGTGTAGACCCTACGGGTTCGGGAACCATGCAGACATGACCGAGACACCTCTCCGGCCAATAACCAATAGCGGGATCTGGATACCCATATTGGCTCCCACATGTTCCACGATGATCTCATCGGATGAACCATGATGTCGGGGATTCGATCAATCCCGTATTCAATTCCCTTTGTCAATCAGTATGTTACTTGCCCGAGATTCGATCGTCAGTATCCCAATACCTCGTTCAATCTCGTTACCGGCAAGTCACTTTACTCGTTTCGTATGCATGATCCCATGACTAACTGCTTAGTCACATTGAGCTCATTATGATGATGCATTACCGAGTGGTCCCAGAGATACCTCTTCGTCATACGGAGTGAAAAATCCCAGTCTCGATTCGTACCAACCCAACAGACACTTTCAGAGATACCTGTAGTGCACCTTTATAGCCACCCAGTTACGTTGTGATGTTTGGTACACCCAAAGCATTCCTACGGTATCCGGGAGTTGCACAATCTCATGGTCTAAGGAAATGATACTTGACATTAGAAAAGCTTTTAGCAAATGAACTACACGATCTTGTGCTATGCTTAGGATTGGGTCTTGTCAATCACATCATTCTCCTAATGATGTGATCCCGTTATCAATGGCATCTAATGTCCATGGTCAGGAAACCATAACCATCTATTGATCAACGAGCTAGTCAACTGGAGGCTTACTAGGGACATGTTGTGTTCTATGTATTCACACATGTATTACGGTATCCAGTTAATACAATTATAGCATGAACAATAGACAATTATCATGAACAAGGAAATACAATAATAACCATTTTATTATTGCCTCTAGGGCATATTTCCAACAGTCTCCCACTTGCACTAGAGTCAATAATCTAGTTCACATCACTATGTGATTGTAATGAATCCAACATGGGGTTTGATCATATCTCGCTTGTGAGAGAGGTTATTAGTCAACGGGTCTGAACCTTTCAGATCCGTGTGTGCTTTACAAATCTCTATGTCATCTTGTAGATGCAGCTACCATGTGTTACTTGGAGCTACTCCAAATAACTTCTCTACTATACGAATCCGGTTTACTACTCAGAGTCATCCGGATTAGTGTCAAAGTTTGCATCGACGTAACCCTTTACGATGAACTCTTTTACCGCCTCCATAATCGAGAAAATTTCTTAGTCCACTAGTTACTAAGGATAAGTTCGACCGCTGTCATGTGATCCATTCCTGCATCACTCTTGTACCCCTTGACTGACTAATGGCAAGGCACACTTTAGGTGCGGTACACAACATAGCATACTATAGAGCCTACGTCTAAAGCATAGGGGACGACCTTCGTCCTTTCTCTCTCTTCTGCCGTGGTCAGGTCTTGAGTCCTACTCAATACTCACACCTTGTAACACAACCAAGAACTCCATCTTTGCTGATCTATTTTGAACTCCTTCAAAATCTTGTCACGGTATGTATTCATTTGAAAGTACTATTAAGCGGTTTTTGATCTATCCTTGTAGATCTTGATGCTCAATGTTCAAGTAGCTTAATCCAAGTTTTCCATTGAAAAACACTTTTCAAATATCCTATATGCTTTCCAGAAATTCTACATCATTTCTGATCAACAATATGTCAACAACATATACTCATCAGAAATTCGATAGTGCGCCCACTCACTTCTTTGGAAATACAAGTTTCTCATAAACTTTGTATAAACCCAAAATCTTTGATCATCTCATCAAAGCGTACATTCCAACTCCGAGATGCTTACTCCAGTCCTTAGAAGGATTGCTGGAGCTTTGCATACTTGTTAGCATCTTTTAGGATTGTCAAAAACCTTCTGGTTGTATCACATACAACCTTTCCTCAAGAAAATTGTCGAGGAAACAATGTTTTGACATCCTATCTGCAAGATTTCATAAATAATGCAGTAACTGCTAATACAATTCCAACAGACTCTTAGCATCGCTATGAGTGAGAAAGTCTCACCGTAGTCAACTCCTTGAACTTGTCGGAAAACATCTTAATGACAAGTTGAGCTTTCTTAATGGTGATACTTACCATCATTGTGCGTCTTCCTTTTAAAATCCATCTGTACCCAATAGCCTTACGACCATCAAGTAGTTCTTCCAAAGTCTATACTTTGTTTTCACACATGGATCCTCTCGGATATTATGGCCTTGAGCCATTTGTCGGAATCCGGTCCCACCATCGCTTCTCCATAGCTCGTAGGTTCATTGTTGTCTAGCAACATGACTTCCAAGACAGGATTACGTACCACTCTGAAGTAGTACGCATCCTTGTCGACCTACGAGGTTTGGTAGTGACTTGATCCGAAGTTTCATGATCACTATCATAAGCTTCCACTTCAATTGGTGTAGGCGTCACATGAACAACTTCTTGTGCCCTGCTACACACTAGTTGAAGTGACGGTTCAATAACCTCATCAAGTCTCCACCATCCTCCCACTCAATTCTTTCGAGAGAAACTTTTCCTCAAGAAAGGGCCCGTTTCTAGAAACAATCACTTTTGCTTCCGGATCTGAAATAGGAGGTATACCCAACTGTTTTGGGTATTCTATGAAGATGCATTTATCCGCTTTGGGTTCAAGATTATCAGCCTGAAACTTTTTCACATAAGCGTTGCAGCCCCAAACTTTCAAGACATGACAGCTTAGGTTTCTCTAAACCATAGTTCATACGGTGTCATCTCAACGGAATTACGTGGTGCCCTATATAAAGTGAATGCGGTTGTCTCTAATGCCTAACCCATAGACGATAGTGGTAATTCGATAAGAGACATCATGGTATGCACCACATCCAGTAGGGTGCAGCTATGATGTTCAGACACACCATCACACTATGGTGTTCCATGCGGTATTAGTCGTGAAACAATTTCCACAATGTCTTAATTGTGTGCCAAACTCGTAACTCAGATATTCATCTCTATGATCATATCATAGACATTTTATCCTCTTGTCACGACGATCTTCAACTTCACTCTAAAATTACTTGAACCTTTCAATAATTCATACTTGTGTTTCATCAAGTAAATATACTTAGCATCTACTCAAATCATCTATGAAGTAAGAACATAACGATACCCACTGCGTGCCTTAGCACTCATTGGACTGCACACATCAAAATGTATTACTTCCAACAAGTTGCTTTCTTGTTCCATCTTACTGAAAATGAGGCCTTTCAGTCATCTTTCCCATGTGGTATGATTTGCATGTCTCAAGTGATTCAAAATCAAGTGAGTCCAAACGATCCATCTGTATGGAGTTTCTTCATGCATATATACCAATAGACATGGTTCGCATGTCTCAATCTTTTCAAAAACGAGTGAGTCCAAAGATCCATCAACATGGATCTTCTTCATGCATTTTATACCAATATGACTCAAATTGCAGTGCCACAAGTATGTGGTACTATCATTACTATCTTATATCTTTTGGCATGAACATGTGTAACACTACGATCGAGATTCAATAAACCATTCATTTTAGGTGCAAGACCATTGAAGGTATTATTCAAATAAACAGAGCAACCATTATTCTCCTTAAATGAGTAACCGTATTGAGATAAACATAATCCAATCATGTCTATGCTCAATTCAAACACCAAATAACAATTATTTAGGTTTAACACAATCCCGATGGTAGAGGGAGCGTACGATGTTTGAACACATATCGTCGTCTCACCTTTGGCTAGTCTCCGTTTCTTCTGTAGCCTTTTATTTCGAGTTACTAACACTTAGCAACCGAACCGGTATCTAATACCCTGGTGCTACCATTAGTACTAGTAAAGTACACATTAATATAATGTATATCCAACATACTTCTATCGACCTTGCCAGCCTTCTCATCTACCAAGTATCTAGGGTAGTTCTGCTTCAGTGACCGTTCCCCTTATTACAGAAGCACTTAGTCTCGGGTTTGGGTTCAACCTTGGGTTTCTACACTAGAGCAGCAACTAATTTGTCGTTTCATGAAGTATCCCTTTCTAGCCCTTGCCCTTCTTGAAACTAGTGGTTTTACTAACCATCAACAATTGATGCTCCTATTTGATTTCTACTTTCGCGGTGTCGCGAATAGCTCAAGGATCATCATATCTATCCCTGATATGCTATAGTTCATCACGAAGCTCTAGTAGCTTGGTGGTAGTGACTTTGGAGAACCATCACTATCTCATCTGGAAGATTAACTCCCACTCGATTCAAGCGATTGTAGTACTCATACAATCTGAGCACATGCTCAACGATTGAGCTTTTCTCCTTAGTTTGCAGGCTTAAGAAACATGTCAGAGGTCTCATACCTCTTGACATGGGCACTAGCCTGAAATCCCAATTTCAGTCCTTGGAACATCTCATATATTCTGCGATGTTTCAAAAACGTCTTTGGTGCCTCAATTCTAAGCCATTTAGCATTACCCACTGAACTATCATGTAGTCATCAAAACGTGTATGTCAGATGTTCGCAACATCCACAACCGACACTCGAGGTTCAGCACACTGAGTGGTGCATTAAGGACATAATCCTTCTGCGCAGCAATGAGGACAATCCTCGGTTTACGGACCCAGTCCGCATAATCGCTACTATCAACTTTCAACTAAATTTTCTCTAGGAACATATCTAAAACAGTAGAACCAAAGCGTGAGCTACGACATAATTTGCAAAGACCTTTTGACTATGTTCATGATAATTAAGTTCATCTAATCAAATTATTTAATGAACTCCCACTTAGATAGACATCCCTCTAGTCGTCTAAGTGATACATGATCCGAGTTAACTAGGCCGTGTCCGATCATCACGTGAGACGGACTAGTCATCATCGGTGAACATCTTCATGTTGATCGCATCTACCATACGACTCATGTTCGACCTTTCGGTCTCTCATGTTCTGAGGCCATGTCTGTACATGCTAGGCTCGTCAAGTCAACCTAAGTGTTTCACATGTGTAAATCTGGCTTACACCCGTTGTATGCGAACGTTAGAATCTATCACACCCGATCATCACGTGGTGCCTCGAAACAACGAACCTTCGCAACGGTGCACAGTTAGGGGGAACACTTTCTTGAAATTATTGTGAGGGATCATCTTATTTATGCTACCGTCGTTCTAAGCAAATAAGATGTAAACATGACAAACATCACATGCAAATCATAAAGTGACATGATATGGCCAATATCATATTGTGCCTTTTGATCTCCATCTTCGAGGCGCAACATGATCACCTTCATCACCGGCATGACACCATAATCTCCATCATCATGATCTCCATCATCGTGTCTTCATGAAGTTGTCTCGCCAACTATTACTTCTACTACTATGGCTAACGGTTAGCAATAAAGTAAAGTAATTACAAGGCGTTTTTCATTGACACGCAGGTCATACAATAAATTAAGACAACTCTTATGGCTCCTGCCAGTTTTCATACTCATCGACATGCAAGTCGTGATTCCTATTACAAGAACATGATCAATCTCATACATCACATATATATAATTAATCACATCCTTTTGGAAATATCACATCACATAGCATACCCTGCAAAAACAAGTTAGACGTCCTCTAATTGTTGTTGCATGTTTTACGTGGCTGCTATGGGTTTCTATCAAGAACGTTTCTTACCTACGCAAAAGCCACAACAGTGATATGCCAATTGCTATTTACCCTTCATAAGGACCCTCTTCATCGAATCCGATCCGACTAAAGTGGGAGAGACAGACACCCGCTAGCCACCTTATGCATCAAGTGCATGTCAGTCGGTGGAACCTATCTCACGTAAGTGTACGTGTAAGGTCGGTCCGGGCCGGTTCATCCCACAATGCCGCCGAATCAAGATGAGACTAGTAACAGCAAGCAAATTGAACAAATCATCGCCCACAACTACTTTGTGTTCTACTCGTGCATAGAATCTACGCATAGACCTAGCTCTAATACCACTGTTGGGGAACGTAGCAATAATTCAAAATTTTCCTACGTGTCACCAAGATCAATCTAGGAGATGCTAGCAACGAGAGAGAGGGAGTGCATCTTCATACCCTAGAAGATCGCTAAGCGGAAGCGTTACAAGAACAAGGTTGATGGAGTCGTACTCGCGGCGATTCAAATCGCGGAAGATCCGATCTAGCGTCGAACAGACGGCGCCTCCACGTTCAACACACGTACAGCCCGGGGACGTCTCCTCCTTCTTGATCCAGCAAGGGGAGAGGAGAAGTTGAGGGAGAGCTCCGGCAGCATGACGACGTGGTGGTGGAGCTCGTGGTATTCCTGCAGGGCTTCACCAAGCACTACGGAGGAGGAGGAAGAGTTGGAGGAGGGAGGGCTGCGGCAGGGAAGAGGTGCAGCTGCCCTCTGTAACGCCCTCGATGCGGATATATCTCCCACGTGTCGAAGCATGACTTAGAGGCATAACCGCATTGAAAGCAATGTCGCAAGTGAGGTAATCTTCACACAACCCAAGTAATACATAAGGGAAAGAGATACATAGTTGGCTTACAATCGCCACTTCACACAATTACATGAATAAAGCATTACATCAACCAGCTACAATCAAGGCCCGACTACGGAGCCAAAATAAAAGAAGACTACCCCGAATGCTACATAGATCCCCGATCGTCCCGACTGGGCTCCACTACTGATCAACTGGAGAACGAAACAACATGAAGGACAAGATCTTCATCGAGCTCCTCCTTGAGCTTGGTTGCGTCACCTGCTCGGTAACATCGGCACCTGCAAACTGGTTTTGGAAGTATCTGTGAGTCACAGGGACTCAGCAATCTCACACCCTCGCGATCAAGACTATTTAAGCTTATGAGTAAGGTAAAAGGTATGATGTGGAGCTGCAACAAGCGACTAGCATATATGGTGGCTAACTTATTCGCAAAAGAGAGCGAGAAGAGAAGGCAAAAGCACGGTCAGATAACTATGATTAAGAAGTGATCCTAGAACAACCTACGTCAAGCATAACTCCAACACCATGTTCACTTCCCGGACTCCGCCGGAAACAGACCATCACGGTTACACACTCGGTTGATGTATTTTAATTAGGATCAACTTCAGGTTTTCTACAACCGGACGTTAACAAATTCCCATCTGCCCATAACCGCGGGCACGGCTTTCGAAAGTTCAAATCCCTGCAGGGGTGTCCCAACTTAGCCCATCACAAGCTCTCATGGTCAACGAAGGATATTCCTTCTAGCGGGAAGACCCGATCAGACTCGGAATCCTGGTTACAAGACATCCTCGACAATGGTAAAACAAGTCCAGCAAAGCCGCCCGATGCGCCGACATCCTGATGGGAGCTGCACATATCTCATTCTCAGGGCAACACCGGATAGGTCAAGCTACAAGTAAAACCAGCCCTCAAGTTTCCCCGAGGTGGCCCCGCAGGCTGCCCATTTCGGACCAACACTTAGACAAGCACTGGCCCAGGGGGGTTAAAATAAAGATGACCCTTGGGCTGGCCTAACCCAAGGGAAAAAAGCTAGGCGGCAAATGGTAAAACCAAGGTTGGGCCTTGCTGGAGGAGTTTTATTCAAAGCGAACTGTCAAGGGGTTCCCATTATAACCCAACCGCGTAAGGAACGCAAAATCCGGGAACATAACACTGATATGACAGAAACTAGGGCGGCAAGAGTGGAACAAAACACCAGGCATAAGGCCGAGCCTTCCACCCTTTACCAAGTATATAGATGCATTAATTAAATAAGAGATATTGTGATATCCCAACAAGTAAACATGTTCCAACAAGGAACAAACTTCTCCATGTTCCAACAAGGAACAAACTTCAATCTTCACCTGCAACTAACAACGCTATAAGAGGGGCTGAGCAAAGCGGTAACATAGCCAAACAACGGTTTGCTAGGACAAGGTGGGTTGGAGGCTTGGTTCAACAATATGGGTGGCATGATAAGCAAGTGGTAGGTATCGCAGCACAGGCATGGCAAAAGAGCAAGCAACTAGCAAGCAATGATAGAAGTGATTTCGAGGGTATGGTCATCTTGCCTGAGATCCCGCAAGGAAGAAGAACGAGTCCATGAAGAAGATAAACGGACGAAGTCGAACGAATCCTCACAACACGACATTATCGGAACCAACCTGAAGAAGCAACACTGGAAAGAAGCAAACAACATAGTAAACAACCAACACATAGACATGGCATGATGCACAAACAATTATGATGCATGTCCGGTTTAAAGAAGCATGGCAAGGCAAAGTGCACAAACAACACTACAAGTTAAGTGGAGCTCAATATGCAACGAGTTGCATATTGACGGAACACCACGTGCCTTATTTAGTTCTCTCTCATTTATGTACTCAACAAGATTAAATGTTGTTAGCATGGCAAGAGGTGAAACATGATGAAACTATCTCATCTAGGCAAGTTTAAATGAGGCCGGAACAACAAAACAACAAGTCCGGAAACTCCTCATATGCATATATTAGGTTTGATACTGCTCTGCCCTAAACACAATTTTAGAGTTGTCAAACATGCAAAGCAAAGTCACCATGTTAAACTAGGCATTTTTCTACCCCATTTACATATAAAGTTTGTTTAAAACCGAGCTACGATTAATTAGTTATGAATTAAATCATTTTTACATGGCATAGGAGCAAATTTTACCAAACATCATTTTAAATATTTTAAACATGGATGAAAGAGACATATTATGAAACTAGACAAAATTCTAAGCAAGTTTCATGTATAAATTATTTAGATCCTATGCACGGTTGTGAAGTTATTAAATGCATGAAGTTTAGGGGGCTTTCTGTAAAACAGTAACTTTGAGGATAAATGCTAAAAACGTAGCACACGAAAAAAACATACTATGGGACAAAACTGGGCGTACAGAGCATGGCCCAACAGCAGGGAAGAAAAAAAGGCGCTCAGGGGGGTGGCCTCACCCAGTGGGCTTCAGCCCAGGTTGGAGGAGCGGTGGGTCGGCTCGGCGCTGGATGCGGCCCACGCAGCTGGCGTGCCTGTCGTCGTCCTCCTCCTTGATCCAGAGGGGATTGAGGGAAGGCAGGGCGGCACGGCCTTCGGGAACCGGCGAGGCGAGGGGCACGGGAACGGCGCCGGAGGTCGGATCCGGGGCCGACGGGCGAGCTCCAGCCGGCTCCAGGACGAGGATGGCGACTCCTACCAGATTGGTGGTGGCGAAGCTCCTGCAGCTGCACTCATGGCGGTGAGGCATGACGAGAGAGAGAGAGGAAAGAAAGGCAGGGAGAAGGAGGTGGAGAACGGCAGCGCGACCGGCCTGGTCGCCGGTGACGGCGGACTCCGGTGACCCGCCGGAGCAGCGAACGACGGTGGGAGGCGTCACGCGGGGGTTGGTGGCGAAGGAGCTCGAGGGTAGCGAGGCTCTTGCGGTTGCGGGCAGCGATGCGGCTCGTAAGGCCCAGATGGGCTTGAGCGGGCCGAGGCGAGGTGGGAGGAGGGAGGCGCTGGCAGGGGCACGTGGCGTGCTGCCACTGGCCCTAGGCGGCGGCGACGGCGGGTTCAGGTGGCGGCTCGCCCGCTGGGGCAGCGCCAAGTGGCGGCGGTGGGTTAGGCCGGCGCGGAATGCGAGGTGGAGGTGGGAGGAGGCTGGCGGCGCGCTGATTTTGAGGAGGGAGTTGTCTGCTGCCAAAAATGGAAGGGGAGGCTTCCTTTTATAGACAGGGTTAGGGTTTGAGGGGTTAGGAGGGGTTTTTGGACTGTGCGATCACCATCGGACGGCTCCGGACGCAAGAAGGGGTAGGTTGAGTCTAGTGGGCTGTGTAGAGGGCCATGGACTGAGAGGAGAGGAGAGAATTGCAGCCCGGCAACAGTTTCCGAAGACCGAAAACGTCCGACGAAAAGACCGGCTATACTGCCGCTATAGTTTAACGGTTGGGCTATCAAACGAACTCCGAACACGATGAAATTTGACAGGCGGTCTACCTACACTAAAATAAGACCGCACGCCAACTTTCAAACCATTCCGAGAACATTTTCCGGCCACTTATAAAATAAAATTTCGGACATGCCGCGGGCGCGTGCAAGTGTGTCTAGGCTCAGAACGGACAACAGAAGGAATGAGGAGACCGGGACAGATGCAAGTTTTTAAAACATGATGAAGCAATGCACATGATGACATGATAAGATGCAACACGCAAGCAAATGACATGGCAACGACAGCGAATAACTGGAAGACACCTGGCACATCGGTGTCGGGGCGTTACAACACTCCACCACTACGAGAGGATCTCGTCCCAAGATCTAGAATGGCACTGGAGGGACAACGGAAGAATAAGAGGAGAGGTAAAACTAAGTTGCTTCTTTGACCAATGAGTGAAACCAATGAACCTTGAAAATGTTAAACTATTCGAGAAAAGAATACAACAGAGATAAATGAAGTTGAAAACACTCCGTTAGAAAAGAGGGACAAGGAAGAACAACTTTGGGCAGCACTCCGATTGAAAAGAAAATGAATTGAATAAGAACTTGGTAATATGAGAAGATACTTGATGAAATCACAACACACTGCCTCCGGAACTATTGAATGAATCAAACAAGGGGTAAGAAAGATCTCAGACAGCACTCCAGTTGAAAAGAGATGCAAGGCTTGATAAGGCAAAAAGAACTTGAGCAAAAGGGCACAACACTCCGGTTAAATGGATAAGCACGAAAAGAAGATGATATTTGACAAAACGAGATGATGGGTTGAAAAGAGCAACATGACAATGCCCCCGGAATAAAAGAATAGAAGATAGATAATTGAGATAGGAGAATGGAGAAGAAAATGCCAACTTCTGCTACAAAAGAGCTTGAAAAGGTATCCTTAGGAGAAGGGTCGAACGGAGTTGTTGGAAAACCAACAACGAAAAGAATAACCTTGATATGGTCTTATGGAATACATCTCAAATTATGAGGTGACAACCAGCCACTTACGGGAAAAGAATTGGATTGATATCAACAAGGAGACGAGAACTTATTTCACCGGGAGGATAGATGAAGAACTTGGATCATATATTATCACCATTACTAGCAACAATCCTTAGGGAAAGCTTTAGGTGAAATATAACCCAAGATAATTCCAACGGAGAGGTTGATGGATTTAAAACATCTCATTCTTGATAACTTGTGAAACATGAAACATGAACTCTAATTATCAAGAATGACATAATACCACCTCCAATGATATGGAAGAAAGAATTGCACTCCGGATTGCAAGATGAAGAAAAAACTTGAGCTCCTTAGAAAAGAATCTCGATGAAAACTTCGAGAAGGAATTAAATCCTTTATGAACCATCATGTAGAACCTTCATGAAGAACTCCGTTAAACACAAGGATGATCAAACAGAAGGAAAAAGAAGTTGAAAACACAAGGTGAATCCTTGTAAAGATTTTAGATAGATCTCTGTGATTACATAATTGCGAGAGCTTGGAACTCCAGGAAAGAAAGATGAGCACTTGAAACCAAGAATAAGTATGATGAACCACTCCGGAAAACAGGAATTGAATAAACTCGATGAAACAAGAATAAGAATTACATTATGCGTATCCTTCACCAATTAAAATTGATGACAAGCAATGGAATTGGCATACTACTTATTCTCATAGAAAGGATTAAGCGAGATATAGCGCAAACTTGGGAAGGTCTTCGGCGAATCCACCGGTAGGATTGAAAACAACGAATAAATTGATATGATAATGAATGACGAGAACTCTTGAACGAACCACCGTAAGAATTAAAATGAACGAAGAGAAGATAAAGAAAACACCGGGAAGAATTAGCAAATGAATGAAGATGCTTGAGAGAATTTATATATGAGAGAACAAAGAGATCATGCACTGATTAGAGGATATTTGATCGATGCACCGGTAAAATTAGGAGGATGAGAGCTCAAAGCTAGAATGAATAATCTGAGATGATGGCCTTTGGATGAAACAAACTGAAGAGACTCCTGAATTACTTCGGATGGGTGAAAAGAAATACTCACAACCGAAACAATTATGGGAGGATGGCAGAGAATGGGTCAAGATTTAAAAGAAACTCTTCTTCGGTCTTCAAAATCCGAGAATGACGACGAGAAACACCACCATGGATTATTTAGACACTCCGGAATGAAGAATGGGAAGGTTGAGCCAATGATGAAAAGAATTTGAAAGATCTTGGAGAAAGACATTTGACTGATGATAAATCATTCTTACGTCAAACTTCGAAAAGAAATTTGGATAGCTCCGGAAAAATAGAAGAGTCAGGTAAGATCCTAGGAAAAGACCAGTGGGTTAGGGCCCACTGAAAAGATACACCATTGGAATGATTGCTTGAAAAGAGAGATTCCACCGGTTGAAATAAATGGCTAGAATGAGGGAACATCCTCGAAAGATCTTGAACGAATGCAGAGTGTGAACACGAATCTTGAATATATCTTCAGCACTCCGGAACCATTGAATAGCGAGAAATGACTGAATATAAGGTGCACCAGCATGAGAAGGCATTTTAAATACGGAAAAGAATATGATCAACACCGAAAGCTTGAATTGGATTCACCGGAGAAGAAAAAGAATGAAGAATGATTAACTTGAGACTCCGTTAGCATCTTCATGAGAATCACCGCATAAGAATATTGACAGAAAAAAGGATGGAGAGACTTCCCAAGACTAAAAGGATACTTGATAAAGAAATCCGAGTCCTCAAAGAAAAAGGGGTGGGTGGGCGGGAAAAACCAAGGCAACTTTGAGACGGATGAAACAAACACCGTTGAGAAGAACTGATACTTGATCTTGCGGATGTTGAAATGTTCGGATCCACTTGAAGAGAAGCACACCGGTTGAAAAGGATTGACATGACAGTCTCGATTATCATGAAGGTTTGGTATTCACATAGGAGTATGAGAACATCGTTTAGGAAAGGTATGGAATCAACATTTGACTTCGAAGCAACTCGAATACCACAATAAAACAAAACAAAGGATTGGCTTGCAAAGTAAGCCGGAACAAACATATGATAGAGATTTCATCCGAAGTTTTCGTGGTGGGGCCTACACGGGCTCGATCGTACATCACCATCATGTACAAGGCAGTGCACATGACATACAAAGCGTCCCCGAGTCGGCATAGCCAAGGACTCTTTAAGACACAACGAGACCACTGTAAAACCGACCGTGAATAGGCGGACCACTAGATGTCAAACCCCAATTTCATATCATACATCCGTCAGAAAGATATCCTAAGAGCTACTTGAATTCCCACTTATAAACTCCCGAAATTTTCTGATTATGCAATCAGGTGTTAGGGATACAGGGGAAGCATAATATCTCACCCAAACTAACAAATCCTACATCCAGCTGTATCCACCCTTCAACACATAACCAAGAAACCTTCGGAAATCATCTACCTCAACCTTCGAAAAGCATCTGTTATACGAGTTATGGCAATACTCCCGAACTCCCGCCCCAGTACTGGGTGGCGTCGAGGTTATCTCACCAACAACTGCATAAAAGAGATTTTCGATGTCAGCGAAACTAAACTCAGGTATTCCAGAACTGCAACGATAAAATTGTGACGACAACACCTCGGAGCTCAACTCCACGGGACACTGCCATAACCCCTAAATGACAGGAGGCACCAAGAACAATGTTCTCGTCACAAAACCATCGGAACGATTCCAAGATACCCGCATGATCCTAAATTTTTTTAGTGCAATTTGGGAAGAGAAGAGTCAAAACTATACGTCAGGATGCCTCACCAGAGTGATGAAGGGACTGAGGAGTAAAAACAATTCCTAACCCTCCGATATATATAATTCCTAAATGACTCAAAACATTTTTCTAGACTCAATAACGCCAACGATTCGATCAAGCAGGGGGCTCCTAAGGTCGGGGAAGGCTCTAATTACCAACTTGTAGCGCCCTCGATGCGGCTATATCTCCCACGTGTCGAAGCACGACTTAGAGGCATAACCGCATTGAAAGCAATGTCGCAAGTGAGGTAATCTTCACACAACCCATGTAATACATAAGGGAAAGAGATACATAGTTGGCTTACAATCGCCACTTCACACAATTACATGAATAAAGCATTACATCAACCAGCTACAATCAAGGCCCGACTACGGAGCCAAAATAAAAGAAGACTACCTCAAATGCTACACAGATCCCGGATCGTCCGACTGGGCTCCACTACTGATCAACTGGAGAACGAAACAACACGAAGGACAAGATCTTCATCAAGCTCCTCCTTGAGCTTGGTTGCGTCACCTGCTCGGTAACATCAGCACCTGCAAACTGGTTTTTGGAAGTATCTGTGAGTCACAGGGACTCAGCAATCTCACAACCTCGCGATCAAGAATATTTAAGCTTATGGGTAAGGTAAAAGGTATGATGTGGAGCTGCAGCAAGCGACTAGCATATATGGTGGCTAACTTATTCGCAAAAGAGAGCAAGAAGAGAAGGTAAAAGCACGGTCGGATAACTATGATTAAGAAGTGATCCTAGAACAACCTACGTCAAGCATAACTCCAACACCGTGTTCACTTCCCGGACTCCGCCGGAAAGAAAACATCACGGTTACACACGCGGTTGATGTATTTTAATTAGGATCAACTTCAGGTTTTCTACAACCGGGCGTTAACAAATTCCCATCTGCCCATAACCGCGGGCACAGCTTTCGAAAGTTCAAATCCCTGGAGGGGTGTCCCAACTTAGCCCATCACAAGCTCTCACGGTCAACGAAGGATATTCCTTCTAGAGGGAAGACCCGATTAGACTCGGAATCCCGGTTACAAGACATCCTCAACAATGGTAAAACAAGTCCAGCAAAGCCGCCCGATGCGCCGACATCCTGATAGGAGCTGCACATATCTCGTTCTCAGGGCAACACCGGATAGGTCAAGCTACGAGTAAAACCAGCCCTCAAGTTTCCCGGAGGTGGCCCCGCAGGCTGCCCATTCCGTACCAACACTTAGATAAGCACTGGCCCGGGGGGGTTAAAATAAAGATGACCCTTGGGATGGCCTAACCCAAGGGAAAAAAAGCTGGGCGGCAAATGGTAAAACCAAGGTTGGGCCTTGCTGGAGGAGTTTTATTCAAAGTGAACTGTCAAGGGGTTCCCATTATAACCCAACCGCGTAAGGAAC
This sequence comes from Triticum aestivum, assembly GCF_018294505.1. Taxonomy (NCBI): domain Eukaryota; kingdom Viridiplantae; phylum Streptophyta; class Magnoliopsida; order Poales; family Poaceae; genus Triticum; species Triticum aestivum. The sequence goes on along the minus strand of NC_057803.1, from coordinate 166,620,881 downwards.
GCAAAATCCGGGAACATAACACCGATATGATGGAAACTAGGGCGGCAAGAGTGGAACAAAACACCAGGCATAAGGCCGAGCCTTCCACGCTTTACCAAGTATATAGATGCATTAATTAAATAAGAGATATTGTGATATCCCAACAAGTAAACATGTTCCAACAAGGAACAAACTTCTCCATGTTCCAACAAAGAACAAAATTCAATCTTCACCTGCAACTAACAATGCTATAAGAGGGGCTGAGCAAAGCGGTAACATAGCCAAACAACGGTTTGCTGGGACAAGGTGGGTTAGAGGCTTGGTTCAACAATATGGGTGGCATGATAAGCAAGTGGTAGGTATCGCAGCACAGGCATGGCAAAAGAGCGAGCAACTAGCAAGCAAAGATAGAAGTGATTTCGAGGGTATGGTCATCTTGCCTGAGTTCCCGCAAGGAAGAAGAACGAGTCCATGAAGAAGATAAACGGACGAAGTCGAACGAATCCTCACAACACGACGTTATCGGAACCAACCCGAAGAAGCAACACCGGAAATAAGCAAACAACATAGTAAACAACCAACACATAGACATGGCATGATGCACAAACAATTATGATGCATGTCCGGTTTAAAGAAGCATGGCAAGGCAAAGTGCACAAACAACACTACAAGTTAAGTGGAGCTCAATATGCAACGAGTTGCATATTGACGGAACACCACATGCCTTATTTAGTTCTCTCTCGTTTATGTACTCAACAAGATTAAATGTTGTTAGCATGGCAAGAGGTGAAACATGATGAAACTATCTAATCTAGGCAAGTTTAAATGAGGCCGGAACAACAAAACACAAGTCCGGAAACTCCTCATATGCATATATTAGGTTTGATACTGATCTGCCCTAAACACAATTTTAGAATTTTCAAACATTCAAACTAAATTCACCATGTTAAACTAGGCATTTCTCTACCCCATTTACATATGAAGTTTGTTTAAAACCGAGCTACGGTTAATTAGTTATGAATTAAATCATTTTTACATGGCATAGTAGAAAATTTAACCAAACATCATTTCAAATATTTTAAACATGGATGAAAGAGACATATTATGAAACTAGACAAAATTCTAAGCAAGTTTCATGTATAAATTATTTAGATCCGATGCACGGTTGTGAAGTTATTAAATGCATGAAGTTTAGGGGGCTTTCTGTAAAATAGTAACTTTGAGGATAAATGCTAAAAACGTAGCACATGAAAAAAAACATACTATGGGCCAAAATTGGGCGTACAGAGCATGGCCCAACAGCAGGGAAGAAAAAAAAGGCGCTCAGGGGGGGTGGCCTCACCCAGTGGGCTTCAGCCCAGGTTGGAGGAGCGGTGGGCCGGCTCGGCACTGGATGCGGCCCATGCAGCCGGCGTGCCTGTCGTCGTCCTCCTCCTCGATCCAGGGGGGTCGAGGGAAGGCAGGGCGGCGCGGCCTTCGGGAACCGGCGAGGCGAGGGGCACGGGAACGGCGCCGGAGGTCGGATCCGGGGCCGACGGGCGAGCTCCAGCCGGCTCTAGGACGAGGATGGCGACTCCTACCAGATTGGTGGTGGCGAAGCTCCTGCAGCTGCACTCATGGCGGTGAGGCATGACGAGAGAGAGAGAGAGGAAAGAAAGGCAGGGAGAAGGAGGTGGAGAACGGCAGCGCGACCTGACTGGTCGCCGGCGACGGCGGACTCCGGTGACCCGCCGGAGCAGCAAACGACGGTGGGAGGCATCACGCGAGGGTTGGTGGCGAAGGAGCTCGAGGGCAGCGAGGCTCTTGCGGTTGCGGGCAGCGATGCGGCTCGTCCGGGCCCAGATGGGCTCAAGCGGGCCCCATTCTGGGTCGGGCGGGCCAGCGCGAGGTGGGAGGAGGGAGGCGCTGGCAAGGGCACGTGGCGTGCTGCCACTGGCCCTAGGCGGCGGCGACGGCGGGTTCAGGTGGCGGCTTGCCTGCTGGGGCAGCGCCAAGTGGCGGCGGCGGGTTAGGCCGGCGCAGAATGCGAGGTGGAGGTGGGAGGAGGCTGGTGGCGCGCTGATTTTGAGGAGGGAGTTGTCTGCTGCCAAAAATGGAAGGGGAGGCTTCCTTTTATAGACAGGGTTAGGGTTTGAGGGGTTAGGAGGGGTTTTTGGACCGTGCGGTCGCCATCGGACAAGTTCGAACGCAAGAAGGGGTAGGTTGAGTCTAGTGGGCTGTGTAGAGGGCCATGGACTGAGAGGAGAGGAGAGAATTGCAGCCTGACAACAGTTTTTGAAGACCGAAAACGCCTGACGAAAAGACCGGCTATACTGCCGCTATAGTTTAACGGTTGGGCTATCAAACGAACTCCGAACGCGATGAAATTTGACAGGCGGTCTACCTACACTAAAATAAGACCGCACGACAACTGTCAAACCATTCCGAGAACATTTTCCGGCCACTTATAAAATAAAATTTCGGACATGCCGCGGGCGCGTGCAAGTGTGTCTGGGCTCAGAACGGACAACAGAAGGAACGAGGAGACCGGGACAGATGCAAGTTTTTAAAACATGATGAAGCAATGCACATGATGATATGATAAGATGCAACACGCAAGCAAACGACATGGCAACGACAGCGAATAACTGGAAGACACCTGGCACATCGGTGTCGGGGCGTTACACCCTCCCACCCCTCCACTATATATAGGGGCAAGGGGAGAGGGGGAGGCTCCCTCGGGTTTCCTCTAGGGGCGGCGGCCAAGCAGATTGGATCTCCCTAGGGAAAATCTTAGGAAGACTTGCCCCCCAAGCCAAGCAGGTGGAGGCTTGCCTCCCAAGCCTGGTGGAGGCGCCCCACCTCCCCAAGTAATGTGGGAAAGGGTATGGGGGCGCACCACCCCTTAGTGGGCTGGTTTGCCCCTTCCCCTTTGACCCATGAGGCCCTCCAACACTTGTCGGGGCTCCCGAAACACCTTTCAGTCATGCTGGCCATAGCCTGGTACCTCCAGAACACTTTCGGACTCCAATACCCTTCATCCAATATATCAATCTTCACCGCCGGACCATTCCGGAACTCCTCGTGATGTCCGGGATCTCATCCAGGACTCCGAACTACCTTCGGTAACCACATACTATTTCCCATAACAACTCTAGCGTCACCGAACCTTAAGTGTGTAGACCCTACGGGTTCGGGAACCATGCAAACATGACCGAGACACCTCTCTGGCCAATAACCAATAGCGGGATCTGGATACCCATATTGGCTCCCACATGTTCCACGATGATCTCATTGGATGAACCATGATGTCGGGGATTCGATCAATCCCGTATTCAATTCCCTTTGTCAATCAGTATGTTACTTGCCCGAGATTCGATCGTCGGTATCCCAATACCTCGTTCAATCTCGTTAACGGCAACTCACTTTACTCGTTCCGTAATGCATGATCCCGTGACTAACTGCTTAGTCACATTGAGCTCATTATGATGATGCATTACCGAGTGGGCCCAGAGATACCTCTCCGTCATACGGAGTGAAAAAACCCAGTCTCGATTCGTACCAACCCAACAGACACTTTCGGAGATACCTGTAGTGCACCTTTATAGCCACCAAGTTACGTTGTGACGTTTGGTACACCCAAAGCATTCCTACGGTATCCGGGAGTTGCACAATCTCATGGTCTAAGGAAATGATACTTGACATTAGAAAAGCTTTTAGCAAACGAACTACACGATCTTGTGCTATGCTTAGGATTGGGTCTTGTCCATCACATCATTCTCCTAATGATGTGATCCCGTTATCAATGACATCTAATGTCCATGGTCAGGAAACCATAACCATCTATTGATCAACGAGCTAGTCAACTAGAGGCTTACTAGGGACATGTTGTGGTCTATGTATTCACACATGTATTACGGTTTCCAGTTAATACAATTATAGCATGAACAATAGACAATTATCTTGAACAAGGAAATACAATAATAACCATTTTATTATTGCCTCTAGGGCATATTTCCAACATGAGTTTCTTCATGGGCTTTACACCAATATGACCCAAACGGCAGTGCCACAAATAAGTTGCACTATCATCATCGACTCTACATCTTTTGGCTTCAACATTATGAATATGTGTATCACTACTATTGAGATTCAACACAAATAGACCACTCTTCAAGGGTGCATGACCATCAAAGATATTACTCATATAAATAGAACAACCATTATTCTCAGATTTAAATGAATAACCGTCTCGCATCAAACAAGATCCAGATATAATGTTCATGCTCAACGATGGCACCAAATTACAATTAGGCAGGTCTAAAACTAATCCCGGAGGTAGATGTAGAGGTAGTGTGCCGACGGCGATCACATCAACTTTGGAACCATTTCCCACGCGCATCATCACCTCATCCTTAGCCATCCGTAGTCCTTGTTTCGAGTTGCAAATATTAGCAACAGAACCAGTATCAAATACCCAGGTGCTATTGCGAGCTCTAGTAAGGTACACATCAATAACATGTATATCACATATACCTTTGTTCACCTTGCCATCCTTCTTATCCGCCAAATACTTGGGGCAGTTCTGCTTCTAGTGACCAGTCTATTTGCAGTAGAAGCACTCAGTCTCAGGCTTAGGTCCAGACTTGGGTTTCTTCTCCTGAGCAGCAACTTGTTTGCCATTCTTTTTGAAGTTCCCCTTCTTCTTCCCTTTACCCTTTTTCTTGAAACTGGTGGTCTTGTTGACCATCAACACTTGATGCTCCTTCTTGATTTCTACCTCTGCAGCTTTTAGCATTGCGAAGAGCTCGGGAATCGTCTTATCCATCCCTTGCATATTATAGTTCATCACGAAGCTCTTGTAGCTTGGTGGCAGTGATTGAAGGACTCTGTCAATGACACTATCAACAGGAAGATTAACTCCCAGTTGAGTCAAGTGGTTATGGTACCCAGATATTCTGAGTATATGTTCACTGACAGAACTGTTCTCCTCCATCTTGCAGCTGTAGAACTTATTGGAGACTTCATATCTCTCAATCCGGGCATTTGCTTGAAATATTAACTTCAACTCCTGGAACATCTCATATGCTCCATGACGTTCAAAACGTCGTTGAAGTCCCGGTTCTAAGACGTAAAGCATGGCACACTGAACTATTGAGTAGTCATCAGCTTTACTCTGCCAGACGTTCTTGACATCATCAGCAGCATCTGCAGCAGGCCTGGCACCTAGCGGTGCTTCCAGGACGAAATTATTCTGTGCAACAATGAGGATAATCCTCAAGTTATGGACCCAGTCCGTGTAATTGCTACCATCATCTTTCAACTTTGCTTTCTCAAGGAACGCATTAAAATTCAACGGAACAACAGCACGGGCCATCTATCTACAATAACATAGACAAGCAAAATACTATCAGGTACTAATTTCATGATAAATTTAAGTTCAATTAATCATATTACTTAAGAACTCCCACTTAGATAGATATCCCTCTAATCATCTAAGTGATCACGTGATCCATATCAACTAAACCATAACTGATCATCATGTGAAATGGAGTAGTTTTCAATGGTGAACATCACTATGTTGATCATATATACTATATGATTCACGCTCGACCTTTCGGTCTCAGTGTTCCGAGGACATATCTGCATATGCTAGGCTCGTCAAGTTTAACCCGAGTATTCTGCATGTACAAAATTGTCTTACACCCGTTGTAGATGAACGTTGAGCTTATCACACCCGATCATCACATGGTGTCTCGGCACGACGAACTTTGGCAACGGTGCATACTCAGGGAGAACACTTTTACCTTGAAATTTAGTGAGAGATCATCTTATAATGCTACCGTCAAACAAAGGAAAATAAGATGCATAAAGGATAAACATCACATGCAATCAATATAAGTGATATGATATGGCCATCATCATCTTGTGCCTTTGATCTCCATCTCCAAAGCACCGTCATGGTCACTATCATCACCGGAGCGACACCTTGATCTCCATCGTAGCATCGTTGTCATCTCGCCATCTATTGCTTCTATGACTATCGCCACCGCTTAGTGATAAAGTAAAGCAATTACAGGGCGATTGCATTGCATACAATAAAGCGACAACCATATGGCTCCTGCCAGTTGCCGATAACTCCGTTACAAAAGATGATCATCTCATACAATAAATATAGCATCATGTCTTGACCATATCACATCACAACATGCCCCGCAAAAACAAGTTAGACCTACTCTACTTTGTTGTTGCAAGTTTTACGTGGCTGCTACGGGCTGAGCAAGAACCGTTCTTACCTACGCATCAAAACCACAATGATTGTTCGTCAAGTTAGTGTTGTTTTAACCTTCTCAAGGACCAGGCATAGCCACACTCGGTTCAACTAAAGTTGGAGAAACTAACACCCGCCAGCTACCTGTGTGCAAAGCACGTCGGTAGAACCAGTCTCGCGTAAGCGTATGCGTAATGTCGGTCCAGGTCACATCATCCAACAATACCCGCGAACCAAAGTATAACATGCTGGTAAGCAGTATGACTTGTATCGCCCACAACTCACTTGTGTTCTACTCGTGCATATAATATCTACGCATAAACCTGGCTCGGATGCCACTGTTGGGGAACGTAGTAATTTCAAAAAAATTCCTACGCACATGCAAGATCATGGTGATGTATAGCAACAAGAGGGGAGATTCGTCCACGTACCCTCGTAGACCGTTAAGCGGAAGCGTTATGACAACACGGTTGATGTAGTCGTACATCTTCACGATCGGCCGATCCTTAGTACCGAACGTACGGTACCTCCGCATTTAGCACACGTTTAGCTCGGTGAGGTCCCGCGAACTCACAATCCAGTGGAGCTCGAGGGAGAGTTTCATCAGCACGACAACGTGGTGACGATGTTGATGAAGCTACCGTCGCAGGGCTTCGCCTAAGCACCGCTACAGTATGACCGAGGTGGATTATGGTGGAGGGGGGCACCGCACACGGCTAGGAGAGATCAATGATCAACTTGTGTGTTCTAGGGTGCCCCCTGCCCCCGTATATAAAGGAGCAAGGGGGAGGGCAGCCTGCCCTGTAGGGCGCGCCAGGAGGAGGAGTCCTCCTCCTAGTAGGAGTAGGACTGAGGGGGTCCTAGACTAATGGGTCCTCGGGCGTCCGGCCTGTTATCTATTGGGTCGGACTGATGGGCTGTGAAGATATGAAGGCCCAAGACTGTACCTGAGTCCGGATTGGACTCTCCTTGGTGTGGAAGGCAAGCTTGGCGACCGACTATGAAGATTCCTTCTTATGTAACCGACCCTATGTAAACCCTAGATCCCCCTGGTGTCTATATAAACTGGAGCAGTTAGTCCGGAAAGGATATATTCATTACCATAGTCATATAGGCTAAGTTTCTAGGGTTTAGCCATCACGATCTCGTGGTAGATCAACTCTTGTAACACTCATATCATCAATATCAATCAAGCAGGATGTAGGGTATTACCTCCATAGAGAGGGCCCGAACCTGGGTAAACATCGTGTCCCCAGTCTCCTATTACCATCGATCCTAGACGCACAATTCGGGACCCCCTACCCAAGATCCGCTGGTTTTGACACCGACAAGGACTCCCCTCTTTCCTACTCCTACTAGGAGGAGGGAAGGAAGGGGGAGAAGGAGAAGGAAAGGTGATGTGACCATCTGTGCCAAAACTACAGTTACTTGTCTAAACAATATTCAAGTTGTACCTGTGCATGAGAAGTTGACAGTGACAATACGAAAGGGGAAAGAAGCTGGTATTTTAGGCGCTTTTCCATGTGCTATACAGATTGGTTCTATGATACTCCAAGTTCCTCCACAGCCGGAAGAAATCAGACCAAATTTTAGAACTCCGCCAGAAAAAGTCTTGATCCGATCGGCCAGGAAGAAACGAGCAAGTTCAGGGCTCAAAGATACTACGTGACAGTGCATCGTGCACAAAGCATGGCGTTTTTTTCTATTGGTCAAGTACTACTTACGTGAGGAATTTAAGTCTAGGTAGAGTCCAAGGTAATCAACAGTGCCGAATAATTAATTAGTTAAATCCTTGATTAGTTTGTTAGAAGAGTCCTACTCTGTTTCGTTTACGTAGCACGTTTCTCAAGTCTTTGTTTCGCCTATAAAAAGGGTTGGCTGCGGCCGTTGTGAGGGAGTTACTTTTGGGTTGAATAAAAATACCAGAAAAACCTCATGTCGAGGGGCAACAAAGTTTCCTGTCCATACACTAATCTATGATGATTTAGCGCGTTGCCGTGCGGAAGAGTTGATCTGCATCGTCTCTTACGCGAGTCTTCAACCCTAGTTCTTGCATCTTGCTTGGTCTAAGGGTGTCTACATCTTTTCTAAATCTACTGCTGTTTTCGTCGAGTATCGTGAAAGATCGGGCCGTCTATACGCACGAATTTAGCGTCTCGCTAGTTCTTGCTATATCAAGTGGTATTCAGAGCTAAGGTTGTTCACGGTACTTTGTTGATCAAGATGTCAACCTCGGTCAATAAGGGTGATGAGGCTGCTGCTGATTCTGAGGAAATAGTACGTCCAGTGTATGCGGGTGATATTCCGTAAAATATTCGGGATGGTTTTGACCACACATGCAACTACATCAAGCAATGTCATGATGCGCTCGGCAAAAGGATAGATGTCCTAATCACTCGGTTCGATGGTTTGGCAGACATCATCAATATGCCGGCAATGAATTATGCACCACCACCGAATGCTCCGGCTGCTCCACTGCATTATGCACCACCAGCTCGCGACGGACATGCCGGCGTGCATGATCGCCGTTTGGCGGCACACCCTCATGCTGGAGAGAATGGTTTCGATGATGGCGTTGACCAGGCGGGATACGCGCCATGACCACGACACTATGAGCCTCGTCCCGAAACATCCGTTCGTGGTGGAGTGCATGACCGAGTTGGTCAAGCTGTGCGTGTGCCTTTGGATGATGGAATTGGGCGCATTAAAATTTCAATCCCTTCGTTCTCCGGCAAGTGCGAACCAGAAGGCTATTTGGAGTGGGAGATGTGTGTTGATCAAATTTTTTATGCCCATCATTATAGCGAGGAGAAGAATGTTCAACTTGCTGGAATTGAGTTCACCGGTTATGCGCTAATTTGGTGGAATCAAATTTGTCGTTCAAGACATCGCCCGACGACTTGGCGAGGTATGAAAGAATTCATGAGGTGACATTTTGTTCCTGAGCACTATAAAAGAGATATGGACAACAAGTTTCAGCGACTCTCTCAAGGTAATATGAGTGTTGATGAATATTACAAGGAGATGGAATTTCTTATGATACGTACAGGGACAGCGGAGGATCCGGAGGCGACCATGGCACGTTTCTTTAATGGGCTGAACATCGAGGTGCGGGATCATGTGGAGATGGTGGTTTATTACAACATACAAGATCTTGTGCACCAAGCTATGCGTGCAGAGCAACAAATTAAGCGACGCCAAACCAATGTTTTTCACAACACCACTTCTAACTCATGGTGACGTCCTCAGCAAAAATCTGATGATGGTGGCACCAGTTCCAAGATGTCGTCATCAAATCAATCTAATGGTTTAGTTCAGAAGGATGTTCAAAAAATAGGAGCATCAAGAGTCGATCCAGGTGCACAGTTGACCACACGTACCAGTGATATAGAGTGCTACAAATGTGGAGGAAGGGGGCATATGAGGAGGGAATGTCCTAATGAAAAAAGAGTGTTGCTAACAAGAGATGGCTATGCATCTGCTAGTGATGAAGAGGTTGTTTCTGACACTTCTAGTGAAAAATTTGAAGATGCTGAAAAGGTGACTGCGAGTTTTGAAGCTGCTGAATCATACATGTCTTTGATGGTGCAGTGAGTGCAAGAGGACCGCATTGAGGATAAGGGGCAGCGCTGGAATATTTTTCAGACTCAGTGCAGGGTCAACAACACCAATTGTAAGATGATCATCGACAGCGGAAGCTACACTAATGCTGTTAGCAAGGACTTGGTGGATGCTTTAGCTTTGCCTACCTGGAAGCACCCACAACCACATTGCGTCGAATGGTTATATCAGTCGGGCAAATTGAAAGTTACACACAAGGTGCGCGTCAATTTTTCGGTTGGAAATTACACCGACACAGTTATATGTGATGTTCTGCCCATGGATGCATGTCACTTGTTATTGGGGAGGCCATGGCAATATGATCATCGTGCTACACATGAGGGAAGGTCTAACACTTATTCTTTTGGGGACTCCGGAAGGCGACTTGTGTTGCAGCCGATGTTCGCTAGTGCTATCAAGAGTGATGTCTGTGAGGTCTCTAAAAATACCATGAAGCCGAGGACGGCTTCATTACAAGAGGGGGAGGATGATGTGACCATCTGTGCCAAAACTACAGTTACTTGTCTAAACAATATTCGAGATGTACCTGTGCATGACAAGTTGACAGTGACAATACGAAAGGGGAAAGAAGCTGGTATTTTAGGCGCTTTTCCATGTGCTATACAGATTGGTTCTATGATACTCCAAGTTCCTCCACAGCTGGAAGAAATCAGACCAAATTTTAGAACTCCGCCAGAAAAAGTCTTGATCTGATCGGCCAGGAAGAAACGAGCAAGTTCAGGGCTCAGAGATACTACGTGACAGTGCATCGTGCACAAAGCATGGCGTTTTTTCTATTGGTCAAGTACTACTTACGTGAGGAATTTAAGTCTAGGTAGAGTCCAAGGTAATCAACAGTGCCGAATAATTAATTAGTTAAATCCTTGATTAGTTTGTTAGAAGAGTCCTACTCTGTTTCTTTTACGTAGCACGTTTCTCAAGTCTTTGTTTCGCCTATAAATAGGGCTAGCTGCGGCCGTTGTGAGGGAGTTACTTTTGGGTTGAATAAAAATACCAGAAAAACCTCATATCGAGGGGCAACAAAGTTTCCTGTCCGTACGCTAATCTATGATGATTTAGCACGTTGTCATGCAGAAGAGTTGATCTGCATCATCTCTTACGCGAGTCTTCAACCCTAGTTCTTGCATCTTGCTTGGTCTAAGGGTGTCTACATCTTTTCTAAATCTACCACTGTTTTCATCGAGAATCGTGAAAGATCGGGCCGTCTATACGCACGAATTTAGCGTCTCGCTAGTTCGTGCTATATCAAAAGGGGGGCGCCGTCCCCCTTCCTAGTCCAATTCGGACCAGAGGGAAGGGGGTGCGGCGCTTTCCCTGGCCAGCCCCTCTCCACTAGGGCCCAACAAGGCCCATTAACCCCCGGGGGGTTCCGGTAACCCCTCCGGCACTCCGGTAAAATCCTGATTTCACCCGGAACTCTTCCGATGTCTAAATGTAGGCTTCCAATATATCAATCTTTATGTCTCGACCATTTCGAGACTCCCCGTCATGTCCGTGATCATATCCGGGATTCCGAACTACCTTCGATACATCAAAACATATAAACTCATAATACCGATCATCATAGAACTTTAAGCATGCGGACCCTACGGGTTTGAGAACTATGTAGACATGACCGAGACACGTCTCTGGTCAATAACCAATAGCGGAACCTGGATGCTCATATTGGTTCCTACATATTCTACGAAGATCTTTATCGGTCAAACCGCATAACCACATATGTTGTTCCCTTTGTCATCGGTGTGTTACTTGCCCGAGATTCGATCGTCGGTATCTCAATACCTAGCTCAATCTCGTTACCGGCAAGTCTCTTTACTCATTCTGTAATGCATCATCCCGCAACTAGCTCATTAGTTGCATTGCTTGCAAGGCTTATAGTGATGTGCATTACCGAGAGGGCCTAGAGATACCTCTCCGACAATCGGAGTGACAAATCCTATTCTTGATCTATGCCAACTCCACAAACACTATCGGAGACACCTGTAGAGCACCTTTATAATCACCCAGTTACGTTGTGATGTTTGGTAGCACTCAAAGTGTTCCTCTGGTATTCGAGAGTTGCATAATCTCATAGTCATAGGAACATGTATAAGTCATGAAGAAAGGAATAGCAGTAAACTAAAACGATCAAGTGCTAATCTAACGAAATGGGTCGAGTCAATCACATCATTCTACTAATGATGTGATCACGTTAATCAAATGACAACTCGTGTCTATGGCTAGGAAACTCAACCATCTTTGATCAACGAGCTAGTCAAGTAGAGGCATACTAATGACACTATGTTTGTCTATGTATTCACACATGTATTATGTTTCCGGTTAATACAATTCTAGCATGAATAATAAACATTTATCATGATATGAGGAAATAAATAATAACTTTATTATTGCCTCTAGGGCATATTTCGTTCACAAGCTACCTATTCTGCACAACTCCAAACAAGCTGAAACTTCACATAGAATTTTTATGGAATATATGAATAATATTGGAGCAAATAAGTACCATAGGAGGCCCACCAGGTGGGCACAACCCACCTGGGCGCACTAGGGAGCCTAGGCGCGCCCTGGTGGGTTGTGCTCACCCAGGCCCACCTCCGGTGCCCATCTTCTGGTATATAAGTAATTTTGACCTAGAAAAAATAACCAGAGGACTTTCGGGATGGAGCACCGCCGTCTCGAGGCGTAACTTGGGCAGGAGCACTTTTGCCCTCTAGCGGAGTGATTCCGCCGGGGGAACTTCCCTCCCGGAGGTGGGAATCATCGTCATCATCATCACCAACAACTCTCCCATCTTGGGGATGGCAATCTCCATCAACATCTTCAACAACACCATCTCAACTCAAACCCTAGTTTATCCCTTGTGTTCAATCTTGTTACCGGAACTATAAATTGGTGCTTGTGGGTGACTAGTAGTGTTGATTACTTCTTGTAGCTAATTACTATATGGTTTATTCGGTGAAAGATTATATGTTCAGATTCAATATGCTATTTAATACCCCTGTTATATTGAGCATGATTATCATTTGTGAGTAGTTACTTTTGTTCTTGAGGTCACGGGAGAAATCATGTTGCAAGTAATCATGTGAACTTGATATGTGTTCGATATTTTGATAGTATGTATGTTGTGATTCCCTTAGTGGTGTCATGTGAACGTCAACTACATGACACTTCACCATATTTGGGTCTAAGGTAATGCATTGTGCAGTAGCAATTAGATGATGCAGAAGCTTAAACCCCAGTTTATGCGATATTTCTTAAGGGACCGATTGGATCCAAAAGTTTGATGCTATGGTTATAACTTATTATTAATACTTTTATCGTAGTTGCGGATGCTTGCGGGAGGGTCAATCATAGGTAGGAGGTTTGTTCAAGTAAGAATAGCACCTAAGCACCGGTCCACCCACATATCAAATTATCAAAGTAACGAACACGAATCAAACCAACATGGTGAAAATGACTTGATGAAAATCTCGTGTACCCTCAAGAACGCTTTGCTTATCATAAGAAACTATTTTGGCTACCTTGCTGCACTTTTGCTACTATTATCGTTACTTGCTCGCTACAAATTATCTAGCTATCAAACTACTCTGCTACTTACAATTTCAACACTTGCGGACATTACCTTGCTGAAAACCACTTGTCATTTCCTTCGGCTCCTCGTTGGGTTCGACACTCTTACTTATCGAAAAGAGCTACATTTGATCCCCTATACTTGTGGGTCATCAGACATCGAGATGAGCCATGAGGCTCCAACATGGATAGATGGCGTGCCTAGGGGGTGGTCTTGCCACCTGTACATGTGCCCCCGGGCCACCTTTTGGCGTAATTGCAATACCACAAATTCCTATAAATACCGAAACCCTTCGTCGTAGCCCTAGAACAATTTTTCTTCCACTGCAAGTTCCTATTTCGTAACGATCCCATTTGGAGGCCTTCTCCGGCACTTTGCCGGAGGGGGAACCTATCCACAGAGGCCTCTTCATCAACCTTGCTGCCTCCATGGTGATGTGTGATTAGTTCATCCTCGGGGCTAAGGGTATGCACTACTAGCTATGTGTTCAATCTCTCTCTATCTCTCATGTTCTTAATGGATTTGATCTTGATTGTATCATGAGATTGATTAATAAAGTTGGATCTTATGATGTTCATCTCCCTCTATCCTTTTTATGGTGAATTGAGTCTTGCTCTTTGATGTTTCTTTATGTTTGATGAATACTTTGGATTTGAGATCACATGATGCATTTCTAGCAATTAACTTGCAGATACCGGTTGTCGGTGTCAAAACCGACGGATCTCGGGTAGGGGGTCCCGAACTGTGCGTCTAGGCCGGATGGTAACAGGAGGCAGGGGACACGATGTTTTACCCAGGTTTGGGCCCTCTTGATGGAGGTAAAACCCTACGTCCTACTTGATTAATATTGATGATATGGGTAGTACAAGAGTAGATCTACCACGAGATCGGAGAGGCTAAACCCTAGAAGCTAGCCTATGGTATGATTGTATGTTATGGTTGTTGTCCTACGGACCTAAACCCTTCGGTTTATATAGACACTAGAGAGGGTTAGGGTTACACAAGGTCGGTTACAAAGGAGGAGATATCCATATCCGTATTGCCTAGCTTGCCTTCCACGCCAAGTAGAGTCCCATCCGGACACGAGACGAAGTCTTAAATCTTGTATCTTCATAGTCTAACAGTCCGGCCAATGGAGATAGTCCGGCTGTCCGGAGACCCCCTAATCCAGGACTCCCTCAGTAGCCCCTGAACCAGGCTTCAATGACGATGAGTCCGGCGCGCAGTATTGTCTTCGGCATTGCAAGGCGGGTTCCTTCTCCGAATACATCACAGAAGAATTTGAACACGAGGATAGTGTCCGACCCTGCAAAATAAGTTCCACATTCCACCATAGAGAGAATAATATTTTCGCAGATCTAGTTTGCTGGCTTGTTTTGGCAGCATGACGTTGTGTCATGGCCCGGTGATTATTCGAACCGTTCCCTTCAACCAGCCCCGCACATAACGCGAGGCAGTTTTTCGACACGTCTTGTCAAAGCAGAGATCGTGTCCCCTTATTACGGGATTCTCATTAATACGGGCATGGGTAACCCAACCGTGTCTAGGACTCCTAGATTATAGGCAAGTCCTAAACGGCTACGGAGAGGACGCTTGATATTCACCCCCTTTATAAAGGGACAAGGTTTTTGCTTTTTCCCTGTCGTGCTCAATCGAACCCTTCCCCTGCCTCGAGTTCTAACACCCGAATCCCAGGTTAGGTGCTCCGGATCTTCAATCATGTCCGGATCCAGCCTTCATGGCTGATGGATGCCCTCCTCCGTTACGGAAGAGGCCATCAAAAAGTTGAGGGAGGCCAGATACCTAACCGCCGAGGTTTCGCATTGGCTGCCTGCTCGAGGGCAGGTCGTCCCTACTCCCGAACCCAACGAGAACGTTGTGTTCATCTCCATTTCCTCTGAGGCCTAGGCCTCACTCTGGATCCCTTCGTCAGGGGTTTGATGTTCTACTACGGGCTAGATTTCCACGATCTAGCTCCGGACTCCTTTCTCCACATCTCGACATTTATCGTCGTGTGTGAGGCCTTCCTCCGCATTACCCCTCACTTCGGCCTGTGGCTCAAGACCTTTGAAGTGAAGCCGAAGATGATCGAGGGGCAACATGCAGCGTGCGGAGGCGCATCAATAAGCAAGATGGCAGGAGATCCATGGCCGAAAGGTTCCTTTCCATAGGTGTCCGAACTATGGTAACGGGAGTGGTTTTACGTCACGACTCCCAGAAGTGCCAAGCGGGCGGCTGCCCCCGCTTTCCGCTCAGGCCCCCCACCACAACTGATGTCATGGATTAGCAGAGGTCTGAGCTGGGGTCCAGCCAAGGACGTGCCTATGCTGCAAAGCCGCATTCAAGATCTCTTCGAGGGAGATTTTAATTTGATTGTGGTAGTGCAAGTTATGCTGGTTCGTCAAGTCCAGCCTTGCAAACGCCGACCCCTTCGCTTGTGGGAGTTCAACCCAGAAGGACCGCGTGCCATTCAAAGTTTCCTCGGCCTGACGCACGAGGAGATGTACAAGTCATTCTTCGGACCTCAAATAGAGTGTCCGGATACTACCGAGGACGTGGGCCTGAGCAGCAACCGCGCCGCCGAACAAGTAAGAAACCCTCTAACCGAACACATTGTCTTTTATTCATCATGAAGTTATTTCTGAGAGTTCGCTCTTTGACCAGGACTAGCTAACAAAGGTGAAGATGATTCGGTGTTTGGCCCCCCTCCCTGAGGGTTTGGAAAATCCGGTATTGGAAAAGATGCTCGAGCTCGCACCTTGCCCGGAGCCCTCGAAGGAAGATACAAGGGAGGATAATACGGGCAAACGCGGGCCCCCATCGCTGCCAGTTCCAACCGAGGGAACGAGCACCTCCATAAAGGAGGATGACCGAGGGAGGAAGAGGACTGCTTCCGTGGATCCGGAAGCCGAGGCCTCCAAACGGGAGAAGAAGTCTCCAACAGAGGGTCCTGCCTCGGGGGGTGCTCTTGCCGCACAAAGTCCGCGGGGGGATCAGCCCTCCAATGAGTCGTAAGTGATCCAAAAAATACTTTAATAGTGAAGGTATACCATCTTTCTTCTGAGAAAATAACCACCGCATATATCTTGCAGTTTGGGTCTTAGCCCTTCTCAGCTGAGCTCATCTTTGGGGGATCTTCTTCCGAAGATGATGGAGAGTGAAACGCCTCCCCTGGACTCCTTCGCTCAAGAAGCGGGCGACCCCGAAGTGTCGTCACGGAGGGCTTCTCCGGATCCGGTGAGGCCAGAAGGTAATCCCATAGACCCCGGAAGTCCCCAGCGTCCGGCTCTCGAGGAGAGCGAACAAAAGAGTCCGGCACCGTCTGGTATGCGGTCGGACATTCTGAGGGAGCTGTTGGGGCGAGCGGACATCTCAGAAGAACACCGTACGCTGATGGGTATGGTGATGGAAAGAATTTCGTCCGCCGAAAGCGGATTACATGAAGCCTTTATGTAGGATCGAAAGTATGTCTAGACGGGGGGTGATTAGACTACTTAACCAAATAAAAATCTAGCCTTTTCCCAATTTTAGTTCTTGGCAGATTTTAGCTATCTTAGCACAATGTCAAGCAATCTCCACATAATTCAAGCAAGCATGCAAAAGAGTATATAAGCAGCGGAAAGTAAAGCATGCAACTTGCAAGAATGTAAAGGGAAGGGTTTGGAGGATTCAAACGCAATTGGAGACACAGATGTTTTTGTCGTGGTTCTGATAGGTGGTGCTATCGTACATCCACGTTGATGGAGACTTCAACCCACGGAAGGTAATGGTTGCGCGAGTCCACAGAGGGCTCCACCCATGAAGGGTCCACGAAGAAGCAACCTTGTCTATTCCATCACGACCGTCGCCCACGAAGGACTTGCCTCACTAGCGGTAGATCTTCACGAAGTAGGCGATCTCCTTTCCCTTACAAACTCCTTGGTTCAACTCCACAATCTTGTCGGAGGCTCCCAAGTGACACCTAGCCAATCTAGGAGACACCACTCTCCAAGAAGTAAGAAATGGTGTGTTGATGATGAACTCCTTGCTCTTGTGCTTCAAATGATAGTCTCCCCAACACTCAACTCTCTCTCACAGGATTTGGATTTGGTGGAAAGAAGATTTGAGTGGAAAGCAACTTGGGGAAGGCTAGAGATCAAGATTCATATGGTTGGAATGGAATATCTTGACCTCAACACAAGTGTAGGTGGTTCTCTCTCAGAAAATGTGTATTGGAAGTGTAGGTATGTTCTGATGGCTCTCTCCACGAATGAAGAGTGGGTGGAGGGGTATATATAGCCTCCACACAAAATCTAACCGTTACACACAATTTGCCAAACTCAGTGGGTCCGAATGGTTAAACACGGTCGAACCGATTCAGCAAACCTAGTGACTGTTAGGATTTTCGGTGGGACTGAGATGCAACTCGGTAGGACCGATATGGTTAGGGTTAGGGCATAACATAATCTCGGTGTGACCGATTACACAAACTCGGTGGGACCGATTTTGGTAATAAGCTAACCAGAGAGTTGTTCAGGTAAACTCGATGGGACTGATTTGCTCATCTCGGTGAGACCGAAATGTTACAAAAGGGAAATAGAGAGTTTACATTCCAATCTCGGTGGGACCGATCGCTCATCTCGGTTAGACCGAAACGTTACAAAGGGAAACAGAGAGATTACAATCCCATCTCGGTGAGACCGAGATCCCTATCGGTGAGACCGATTTTCCAAGGGTTTGTGGCAGTGGCTATGACATTTGAAACTCGGTGGCGCCGGATAGAAAGAATCGATGGGGCCGAGTTTGACTTTTGGTTTAGGTCATATGTGGATGTGGGAAGGTAGTTGAGGATTTTGGAGCATATCACTAAGCATTTTGAGCAAGCAAGCCATTAAGCAACACCTCATCCCTCCTTTATAGTATTGGCTTTTCCTATAGACTCAATGTGATCTTGGATCACTAAAATATAAAATGTAGAGTCTTGAGCTTCAAGCTTGAGCCAAAAATTTTGTCCTTAGAATTTTGAGGGACCCACTTTCCACATCCATGCCATGCCATTCATTGAGCTTTTCCTGAAATATTAATCTTGGAATAATGTTAGCTCAATGAGCTATATGTTGTTAGGAATTACCAAAACCACCCAGGGATAGTTGCACTTTCAATCTCCCCCTTTTTGGTAATTGATGACAACATATAGATCAAAGCTTCGACAAATGATAATAAGAGTGAAAGATATTGTCGCTTTGAGAAGTATGTGAAAAACAAGAGCTCCCCCTAAATTCGTGCATATCTTAAGATTTGCTTTGGACTGCAAATGCACAATGAGTTAGGTTCATGGGTTACTCCTCCATGTCACATACATCTTGGTGGAGCGCTCAAAATGATAAGAATTAAATACATGCACTCATCACCAAGCAAAGTGAATGATCATATAAGGATAAGTAAGATAATATCATCTAACAAGCATAAGTGTAGCTTATGATCAACCACATGATCATCAATGTCTCACAGATAATAGCATAGTATCTCAAGCAATCAAAAGACAAACAAAGAAATCAAAAGACAAACAAAGTTCAACCAAGAAGACAAGAGAGAACAAAAGCAAACTCTCTCTCTCTCGAAGCCTATGATCTATACATTTTTCTCCCCCTTTGGCAACAAGTTATCAAAAAGTTCATGGAAAATGCATAGCACTAAAACGTCTCTCAGGCTTGGTCTTCAGGTGGTGGTATCTGGAGAACTCCGAGAACGAAGGCTTCAGTCGAAGTAGATGGAGCTGCTGGGGTAGGTGCTGGAGCTGGTGGCACTGAAGCTGTAGCTGGTGCAGATGAAGAGGCTCTGGTGTCTGTTACTGGCACTGCAGTTGATCTCTAAGCTCGAGGCACTCTGGCAAATGCATCAGTGGTTGTTCTGCCCTTTCTCTCCTGCATATCATCTTGTAGCTGCTCCACAACTGACTGAATCTCAGTTACTTTGACATCTAAATCATAGAATTTTTGCTCCACGATTCTTTCCAAACTCTCCTAGTTTTGAGTCAGGGTGGCCAGTCCCTTCTCAATCCTCAGAGTGGATGCAATCAGGTATCCAAGCTGATCTTCCTTACTTTTCAAAAAGTACTCACATGTCTCCTCTTGAGTTGGCATCTTGGCAGCCTTCTCTTTCTTTGCTTTCTCCTTCTTCTCTTGAGCTTGTACTGATGATGGTTCATTCTCATTCATCACAACTTGATTGCCCTCAAAGTCAGGATAGATAGGCAAGTGTTCCTTATCCAACAGGTATGTGATTGTGCCCATCTTTGAGTTTATCAACTCCTGGATTTGTGGGGCATATCCACAACTTCTTTTCTGGTCAGCTGCAGTCCTCTTGATAGTCTCAACTATAAGGCTCATGACCTTGAACTTCTATTGCACATCAAATATATGTAGCAAGTTAATTGCATGGCCTCTGATCATTCTGTGATCACCAGACTTGGGCAAGAGAGTGTGCCTAAGGATCCAATTGATTGTAGGCAGCCCTGACAGCAAGTGTTTTACTGACCCAAACTGGTGAGTCTCAAGATCATCTTCAGGAATCTCCTTGTACATGTTTGCCATAGAGTTGTGATCCACCTTCTTCTTGGCATAGACATCCAAGTCATCTTCTTCTTCCTTAGGAGCATTGATCAGATTTGCCCATTCCTCAATAGTTTAGTCGTACCTTGTACCTTCAGACATCCATACTATCCTGCCATCTGGATAGAAGTGTGCTGTGGAGTAGAATTGCATTATGAGCTCCTCATTCCACTTTGTGAGCTTCTTCCCAACAAAGTCTGCAACTCCACAAGCACTGAAGCTGTCAAACACACCAGGATAGTGTTCCTCATTTTCCTTGATATACTTTCAGTCGACCCACCTCATTTCACACACTATAGGCTTCTTGTCCAACAACACTGTCGCATAGAAGTCCTGTTGTTCCTTTGTGTGGAACCTGTAATCAACAGCAGTCCTTCTCCTGGTAGCATACGGATCTGTCTCTCTCCATAGCCTCAACCCTGAGTCTCTCCTGATCTTCATGTTCTCAGCCACAGGATGAGCAACATTATGGTCTAGAATCTTGGGTTTGAGCTTTCTCAGGACTTGTCCTTCATCATCTTCATCAGCAGCAACTTCAGGCACTGGGGCCTTGTTCTTCTCAGCAGCTGGTATACTCCTGGTATTCCTCTTAGGTGCACTCTTGGGCTTGGAGGCTGCTTTAGGTGCTTCTTTGGGCTTTGATGAAGTAGCCCATGTCCTGATAGCATCACCCATAAGCTTTTGGGCCTTAGGTGCTGGTGCAGCAACCTCTTCTTCCTCTTCGTCTTCAGAATCTCTCATGATTAAGGATCTCCCAAGCACTCTAGCAGTGGTCTTTTTGATCCTCTCCTTCCTCTTCTTCCCTTCTGCAGCAGCCTCTTTGGGTTCAGATCCCAAAGGGACTTGAGTAGATGCTCTGGCCTTAGACATTGGAATTCTCTTTGCAGGAACCTTTTGCTTCATGCCTGGCTTGGTGGCAGCAGCAGTGCTATATTCCTTCTTAACCACTTTCTTCTTGGAAGTGGCCTCATCCTCAACTGCCACATAGTCTTCATCCTTAGACTCTGAAGTTTTCTTCTTCCTTGTTCTGGTGGCAGCTTTGGGCAAGTTGCTGGGAGTGCTCCTTCTACCATCATCTGAACTGCTAGAGGGACTAGTGCCCTCACTCAGGTGAACCTGCTCCTCTGGCATGTTCTGGCTGTCACTCTGATCAGACATATTGCAAACACTGACAGCAGACCCTGTGAATAGATATAGATGAGATAGAGTGGATGAGCATCACAAAATGCAGAGGTTTTTGCAAGAGAATGAGTTAAAAACTTAATTTTAGTTTTCCACAGAAAGCATTTCGGATCAACCGATTTGTAAACTCGGTGATACCGAAGCAGCTATTGGAACCTAAACTAGTGAACTCGGTCAGACCGAGTCATAGTTCGGTGGCACCGAGACTGCTAGGGTTTCACAAAGTCCTGAACTTAGTCACACCGATTTGCAATTCTCTGTCAGACCGAAAATTACATGTGCAATGGCCTAAGCCGAATCGGTGGTACCGAGTTCCACAACCCGGATGGTCCAAGATGGTTTCGGCGGAAATCTAACCCTAAATTTTCAAATCAACTCTAATCTATGGAGTGTTTTGACTAGATAGAAGCGTTTCAATCGTGGTAAGAATCATAATGAACACAATGTGCTAGGAATCGGACGGGGATAGCACTGTGATCGAGTCCATACCCTAGTTCGGCGATGAACTCGCTATGGAGGCAACGGCGGGGAAGAATTCCGTTGACGGCGGCAGAGACCAGCCACAGGAGGCGGTTGGCGACGAGGAGGACGATCCGGAGACCCAGGAGGCAGAGCGAGCTATGCGCGGGCGAAGGGGTTTCGGAGAAATTTCCAAAATTTTGCCCGTGAGTATATATAGCCCGACCCTGTTGGTGTGACCGAGTGGAACAACTCGGTGGCACCGAGATTCATAACTGCAAGCAGTTACTGAAACTCGGTGTGACCGAAAGGTTCAAATCAGTTGCACCGAGATTGAAAACCTAGATCGACTTAGTGATCTTGGTATGACCGAAATGGATGAATCGGTCAGACCAAAACGCACAAAGAAGTTTGGGAAGTTTAAGTCTATGACAAATCGGGGACTCCGAGTGCTCCTCACACAGAGTGGTTCGAATCTGACTTGATCAAATTTTGTGATGTAACACGAATAGAGTTTGAGACGAGAAAAGCATAGATAGCTAGAGAGGGTCCTTAGGCATTCTTGTCCATCCACTTGGCAAAAGAAAAGAAAACTAATCAATCAAAACAACAAGTGGATGTCCTCGAATGAGTAAAATATGCAATCAACATGCTCACACAATAAAATGGCAATTGAAATATGTGGCAAAGCATGCACAACCAATTCTAGCATCTAACAAACAATTGGCGATGACTAGGTCATCTATATATGAGTATATTGACTTAGGAATCAAATGAGAACATTTGATCATAGGTCATACTCATCGTTTAAGCACAAGTGGGGTTACCACTTTTTCATAAAGCATTTGTTGTGTTCACACCATTAGAGTTGCTTTAGCTCAATTCTTAGAGTAAAGCTCCCCCTAGATGTGAGATCCCCCCTAAGAGGGATGAACTAACCTTGGGTTTTGTCGATGATGACTTCATGTAGATGTTGAAGATGTGGATGCTCAATGTTGATGTAGATCATTTGAAGCTATCCATTGGAGTGAGTTGCACTTTCAATACCTACACGGGTTAGTCACACAAGGAACAAACAAGGATATCCATAGACATAACGTGATGCACACACAAGATGATGTCTATGAAAGCTTTTAGGTTACCTTGTCCCTTGTCTTACCAACAAGAGGGTTTGTGACTCCTTGAACTAGTGCAAGATGTGGAAGTTGATTGCACTTGTTCTTGCCAAGATGATAAGAGTGAAATATGTTGGCGGAGTCACCCTCAAGAACTCTCTAGTTCTTCTTCTTCGGGATCCACACCATCTTGATGGGAATCCTCGGTGTTGTAGTTGTACTTTATGAAGTGGAACTTGAAGTAGTCTTGGGAACCCACTTGACCAAGGCCTTAGGAGCTTCTTCGAATGCATCAATTTCCTCTTGAAGCTTGTCCTTGCCTTTTTGCTTGTGGTCTTATGGTGGAAGATCATCTTGAGCTTGTGTCCCTTTAGGAGAAGTAGGACCATACTTCTCTTGTTGCGGAACAAACTTCGTCTTGGGGTATTGATCTTCTTCCCACTCAACTCCATTGGCATTGAACTTTCGTTCAAAACCAACACCTTGATTCTTCCGGTGCCTTCCTTGCTTGCGTACAATTTCCTCGAATTGCTTACTTCCAGCAAGGCTCTTGTAAACACCTTTCTCTATAATTCCCTTCAATAAGCTATTTTCTTGCTCAAGTGTAACTTGGCTAAGAGAATCATTGGTGGAATCAAGAGAACTACTAGAAGCAACAATATTGGATTTAGCATGATTATTGTTACTACTAGAGGAAGAATCTTTCTTGTTCTTCTTACTAGACTTGACTTGAGGCATGTACGTGGATAAGAGTAAATGCTTGGCAATGTAAGAAGAACTTTTCTTACGAAGATCATCATTGATTGCTTTTAAGAACTCATGCTCTTGCTCAAGGTTGAGCTTTTCAAAGCGCAATTTCTCATGAGTCCTTAACAGTTCTCGATGATCTCCTAAGATAGTTTCATGAGCTAACTTAAGAGTGTTTAGTTCTTTAGTTAGAGACTCAATCTTCTCCTTATCATTGTCATTCGTTTTATCTTGATTAGCATGATTAATTGATGTTTCATCATAGTATTCATCACTAGAGTTGTCAACAAGTAAATCATCATCACCTAACAAGTCATCTTCATCACTATTGAAATCAACATACTCGGGGTGTGATACCTTTGGGCCTTTAGCCATGAAGCATGTTCCAACTCCTTCATTTGGTGAGTCAAATATGTCGTAGGAGTTGGTTGTCACAAGTGCTAGACCGGCAACACCTTCATCTTGAGTATATTCGGAGTCGGAGTGATAGCTTCTCTCGGAGTGGTTGTTGGAGTCGGAGCCGGATACCCATTCACCAACATGAGCTTGATGTCTTCGTTTTGTGTAGCTCCTTGGTGACTTGTCCTTTCTTTCTGAATCCTTGCTTCTCCGTGAGGGTCTTCGTTCATAACGATCATCTCTACTCCTTCTTTCTCTAGATGGTGATTCTTCTCTTCTACTTCTTCTCTTGGGAGAATCTTCTCTTCTCTTGTAGGGGGCCATACACTCATTGGAATATTGTCCGGGCCTTCCACAATTGTAGCAATTTTGCTCTCGACTAGAAGATCTTTTGTCATTGTAGGACCTTGACTTGGAGCTTCTCTCTTTGCTTCTACTCTTGTAGAACTTGTTGAAGTTCTTCACGATTAAGCTCAATTCTTCATTGAAGGTTTGTTTCTCACTTGATGATGTGGGGGCTTCACATGAGGCTTTGTAAGCACCACTTGATTTGTTGTGAAGTTCCTTTTATCCTTGAGTGCATCTCATGAGCAACAATTCTTCCAATGACTTCCGTTGGCTTGAGATCTTTGTAATTGGGCATCATTTGGATCAATGTGCACACGGTATCATATTTTCCATCCAAGGCTCTTAGGATCTTCTTGATGATGAATCTATCGGTCATCTCTTCACTCCCTAAGCTGGCAATCTCATTTGTGATAAGAGCAAGCCTAGAGTACATTTCAGCGACACCTTCACCATCCTTCATTTTGAACTTGTCAAGTTGACTTTGAAGCACATCCAATTTGGATTCCTTGACGGAGTCGGTACCTTCGTGCATATCAATCAAAGTATCCCAAATTTCCTTTGCATTCTCAAGACGGCTGATTTTGTTGAATTCTTAGGGGCACAATCCGTTGAAGAGGATATCACAAGCTTGAGCATTGTATTGCAGCATCTTCAACTCTTCTGCTGTAGCTTCACGGTCCGGTTCTTTCCCATCAAAGAATTCACCTTGCAAGCCAATACACACAATAGCCCAAACGGCGGGGTTATGTCCAAGAATATGCATTTTCATCTTATGCTTCCAACTAGCAAAATTGGTGCCATCAAAGGAAGGACCTCTACGGTGATAATTTCCCTCGCTAGACGCCATACTCTCCTAGGTTGTGAAACCAAGGCTATGATCACCAAAAGCTATGGAAATCAAAGCAAATGGAGACCAAAGCTCTGATACCACTTATAGGATCGAAACTATGTCTAGAGGGGGGGTCATTAGACTACTTGACCAAATAAAAATCTAGCCTTTTCCCAATTTTAGTTCTTGGCAAATTTTAGCTATCTTAGCACAATGTCAAGCAATCTCCACATAATTCAAGAAAGCATGCAAAAGAGTATATAAGCAGCGGAAAGTAAAGCATGCAACTTGCAAGAATGTAAAGGGAAGGGTTTGGAGGATTCAAACGCAATTGGAGACACGGATGTTTTTGTCGTGGTTCCGATAGGTGGTGCTATCGTACATCCACGTTGATGGAGACTTCAACCCACGGAGGGTAACGGTTGCGCGAGTCCACGGAGGGCTCCACCCACGAAGGGTCCACGAAGAAGCAACCTTGTCTATTCCATCACGGTTGTCGCCCACGAAGGACTTGCCTCACTAGCGGTAGATCTTCACGAAGTAGGCGATCTCCTTGCCCTTACAAACTCCTTGGTTCAATTCCACAATCTTGTCGGAGGCTCCCAAGTGACACCTAGCCAATCTAGGAGACACCACTCTCCAAGGAGTAACAAATGGTGTGTTGATGATGAACTCCTTGCTCTTGTGCTTAAAATGATAGTCTCCCCAACACTCAACTCTCTCTCACGAGATTTGGATTTGGTGGAAAGAATATTTGAGTGGAAAGCAACTTGGGGAAGGCTAGAGATCAAGATTCATATGGTTGGAATGGAATATCTTGACCTCAACACAAGTGTAGGTGGTTCTCTCTCAGAAAATGCGTATTGGAAGTGTAGGCATGTTCTGATGGCTCTCTCCATGAATGAAGAGTGGGTGGAGGGGTATATATAGCCTCCACAAAAAATCTAACCTTTACACACAATTTGCCAAACTCGGTGGGACCGAATGGTTAAACTCGGTCGGACCGATTCAGCAAACCTAGTGACCGTTAGGATTTTCGATGGGACTGAGATGCAACTTGGTAGGACCGATATGGTTAGGGTTAGGGCATAACGTAATCTCGGTGTGACCGATTACATAAATTCGGTGGGACCGATTTTGGTAATAAGCTAACCAGAGAGTTGGTCAGGTAAACTCGGTGGGACCGATTCGCTCATCTCGGTGAGACCGAAATGTTACAAAAGGGAAACAGAGAGTTTACATTGCAATCTCGGTGGGACCGATCGCTCATCTCGGTAAGACCGAAACGTTACGAAGGGAAACAGAGAGATTACAATCCCATCTTGGTGAGACCGAGATCCCTATTGGTGAGACCGATTTGCCTAGGGTTTATGGAAGTGGCTATGACATTTGAAACTCGGTGGCGCCGGATAGGAAGAATCGGTGGGGCTGAGTTTGACTTTTGGTTTAGGTCATATGTGGATGTGGGAAGGTAGTTGAGGATTTTGGAGCATATCACTAAGCATTTTGAGCAAGCAAGCCATTAAGCAACACCTCATCCCTCCTTGATAGTATTGGCTTTTCCTATAGACTCAATGTGATCTTGGATCACTAAAATATAAAATGTAGAGTCTTGAGCTTCAAGCTTGAGCCAAACTTTTTGTCCTTAGAATTTTGAGGGATCCACTTTCCTCATCCATGCCATGCCATTCATTGATCTTTTCCTGACATATTAATCTTGGAATAATGTTAGCTCAATGAGCTATATGTTGTTAGGAATTACCAAAACCACCCAGGGATAGTTGCACTTTCACTTTATGAGTCTACTGACAGGCTTTGAGGTACGTGATAGTACCGCATATGTTAGGTGTGCCCTGTGTAGATAGTAGCCCCTGAGACTCTGGTTGTCAACGAGAACGGCGGCGAACAGAGGATCATAGTCCCAGGCAATAACCAGACTGCCTTTATGTGCAGGCGATGGAAGCTCCAGTGGCTAGCCGGACTGGTGAGTTTGCCGAATTAAAACGGCAACTGGATGGTAGACGCCGACATCGAGCTTGTTAACAAGAGGCTTGACGAATCACAGGGTAAGTAATGCTTTCTGGTGAATGTCACACAATAAGAGCAGCATGATGCCAGTATATTTAATATATTGTGACTGCAGACGGAGCTGCCACCGTGGAGACCCTTCGGGCGGAGCTCGCCCGAGCCAAGGAACAAGCAAGGATTAGTAATGCGGCTGCTTTGAAGGCGGCCGAAGAGTTGAAAGCCGAGAAGGCCGCACATTGTGAGAGCCAAGAGAAGATGGCCAAGATGGTCGTAGAATTAAAAGGCACTGCCGACCGTTGCCGGCTCCTTGAAAAAGAAAACAGAGCGAAGGCCACGGACCTTGAGAAGGCCACGACAGCGGACAAAGACGCCCGCTCTGCTATGAGAGCGAAGAAGGAGGAGCTGCGGGAAGCCGGGGATATTGCGGCTAGGAAGCCCTTCATGCTACAGAGGAAGTTCGGAGATCCACGGTATGCCCCTGTGGATCGGCTGTGGAGTTTGGCAGATGCGTATATGGACTTGGCGGCGAGCGCTGCCGATGCGGCCAAGTACTTCCAAGGTCAAACAGATCGTGAAGTGGACAAGATGTTCTGGTCGCAATTCAACGTTCCAGGACATCCGCTTTCATTGACTGACCAACTAGCCGAATGGGCCGGACTGAATAGGTTCTCCGGACTCGCCATGAGGTCTGTCGTGGATCGGCTATGGCTAGAAAAGCCAAAGCTGAATAGCTATTTCAGCTTAGTGCAGCAGGTCCTTGGTGCGGTGCCGCGCATTAATGCGATGAAGAGGTCGGCGTGCATAGAAGGATCGCGGATGGCCCTTGCCCGTGTTAAAGCATACTGGGCGGAGATGGACGCTACCACTGTTGCGGCGCAGGGTTCGACAATAGGCCGAGTGGCTGCCGAGAACTATTTCGAGGAGGTTCTCGAGGGTGCTCGTTTGATAGAGGCCCAGTGCTCGAAGAATATTATGTTTGAGTGACATGTATTCCCATTGTAAACACAATGTTTTTATGAAATTTTATAAGGTTGTATTTATACTTTTGCCCGAAAGTAATATGATGCCTCATGTGCGACCGTTTATGTATACATGTGTATAACCTGAAAGATTGCAGTCGTCGGCTTCAGCCCCCACGCATATAATGCGGAGGTGTTCGCAAAAAATTCGTGTTCACACTTAACCCAACGTCTTGGTCCTATTAAGGAGGTGATAGCGCAGCGAACGAGGCAACCGAACTATAATGCTTTAACACTTTCACTTAGCCATAGGAGTTTGACAGTGGGGCTACTAGATAGCCCCTGGTGGCTCCGCACTCTCCCGATCTCGGGGTGCGTACATGCCTGGCCGGGAAACGGCTCTTCGTTAAGGCGGAGGAATTCTAACATCCCTATAGGTCATCGAGTGGTTGACCAGTCTCACGCTATATCATGACAGTCAGTTTTCGGCTTTCTCTACTGAGGTGCTCGTTCGAATGAACCAGGGCACAATCGCAGTAGTTCTCCTGGTGCTGCCTTAGCTGGTAAAGCGGAACGTAAGGAACCAAAACACAGGAGCCAGGCAAACCCAACATTTGACCAAATACAATGATTCGGAGCCGATGCATATAAGGCCAAACTCGCGATGCCGAACACTCCCTAAGGTATTCGGTCTTTATGGTATAAACCGTGCCTAAATAGTGCCCTTTGTAAGAAGCCCCTTGTGTCCAGGTACGTGCATTATTCTGACGTGGCCACATGCCAAGACGTCAGCATCCTTCTCAATTGTGCTGAGAATTCAGTGGATGTGTATCAACAAGAGACAGTAAAAAAGGTTTACGCAGGGTCTTAATCTAAAAAGAATCCTTGGAGCGGGTCCCTACTACACGTATGCGTCTGTGTCTCTGTTGTGCCATATCCTGGACGGGTGTAGCACGATGATCATCTATAAAAGAGAGGAACTTAGGTGAAAAAGTTGTCGTGCAAAAAGATAGTTTTTGAAAAAAAACCATGTATAATTCAAGATGAGTAAAAATTGCCACTTATCCGCGCATGTTGAGCCCCTTGTATTTGTAATAGGGGTGTGACCATCGATCTGGTATGAATTACATATAGCTGCGCCGGACTCGTCTAACCGTGTCCGAGGTCTTGACGACCTGTTAAATGCTTTAGTTGGTGAGGCCATTTTTAGTGTGCGGCTGCCAAGGTAGCCGCACTCTCTTCGGCACGCAAAGATCACTCAATAATTCCATTCACTGTAATGATGCCACGTGGACCGGGCATCTTGAGCGTGAGGGAAGCGTAATGTGGTATTGCATTAAAGCGAGTGAAAGCTTCGCATCCAAGTAGTGCTTGATAGCCACTCTGGAACGGAGCGATGTGGAAGGTTAAATGTTCGCTACGGAAGTTATCGGGGAAGCCGAATATAACCTTTAGTAGCAGGGAGCCCGTACAATGAGCCCCTGGGCCTGGCGTTACTCCTTTAAAGGTAGTATTGCTATGGCAAATTTTTGTTGGGTCTATCCCCATTTCGCGGATTGTATCCTGGTATATCAGGTTTAGACTGCTGCCACCGTCCATCAGGACTCGTGTGAAGTGGTATCCGTCAATTATTGGGTCTAATACCAGGGCAGCCCATCCTGCACGCCGGATACTTGCTGAGTAATCACGATGGTCGAAAGTGATCGGTTGAGACGACCACTGGCAGGACTCCGCGGTGATAGGCCCTTGGGCATAATTTTCTGGGAGTGCCATTTTGTTTCTCCCCTTGATCACGTGTAACACGTTTACTGTTTTGACTTCTGGTGGAAATTTCTTTTGTTCCCCAGTGTCTTGCTTGAGAGGCTCATCCTCGTCTTCGCTTGGTGTATCCTCCCCCTTGTGTACGGCATTGAGCTTGCCGGACTGCTTGAAGACCCAACATTCTCTGTGGGTATGATTAGCGGGTTTATTAGGGGTGCTATGGATCTGACATATTTGGTCCAGAATTTTGTTTAGGCTGGACAGTTCGTCTCTGGCGCTTTTAGAGGGCGGCTTTTGCTGACCTGGCTGAGAGCTTTTGAATCCGGCGTTTACTGCCGTGCTCTTCGTGTTGTCTTCTTTATTCTGGCGTTTGTTATTGTTGTTGCGCCGTGATTTCCCGTTTCCATCTCTAACTTCGGATGTACTGGGGCCGCTGGTGCTGCACCAAGCTAGCCAGCTATCCTCACCCGCGCAAAAGCGGGTCATGAGGCTTGTTAATGCTACCATTGTTCTCGGCTTTTCTTGGCCGAGGTGTCTGGCAATCCATTCGTCACGGACGCTATGCTTAAAAGCTGCCAAGGCTTCGGCGTCCGGACAGTCGACAATTTGGTTCTTTTTAGTAAGAAACCTGTTCCAAAGCTTTCGGGCTGACTCTCCGGGCTGTTGAGTTATATGACTCAAATCATCCGCGTCCGGGGGTCGGACATAAGTCCCTTGAAAATTTGCCCGAAAGGCGTCTTCGAGCTCTTCCCAGCTTCCAATGGAGCTTTCGGGGAGGCTCTTAAGCCAGTGCCGAGCTGGCCCTTTGAGTTTGAGGGGTAAACACTTAATGGCGTGGAGATCATCTCCCCGAGCCATATGGATATGGAGGATATAGTCCTCAATCCAGACCCCAGGGTCTGTTGTTCCGTCGTATGCCTCTATGTTTATGGGTTTGAATCCCTCTGGAAATTCATGGTCCAGCACCTCATCGGTGAAACATAGGGGGTGTGCGGCACCCCTATATCTAGGTGTACCGCATTGTTCGTATGTTTGTTGTGTTGCATCGTATGCTGGAGCACGCTTGCGTGGTCCATAGATGGATCTGGTTTTGCCGTCCTTTTGATGCGAGCCCTCGTGTAGACCGCGTATTGGCTTATGTGCGGCGTTGCTTGCCGCTTTATGTTGGCCATGAGGTCGTCTATCCGGCCAGATGGCTGTTTTAATTTTTGGTTGTGGGGGGTCTAAGGCCTCCTCATCAAATTCAGGTAGCAACTTCCGCTTTGGGTAGCTCTTGGTGGGGCGATTGCCGCCGTACTTCGCTGTTGTGTTGAGTAATTTACTCCATCTGATTTGGAGTGTGTCTTGCGCAGCCTTGAGCCTTTGCTTCTGCTTTTCTAGACTCCTTGCGGTGGCAACGAGCCTTTGATGGGCATTCTGTTGCTCCGGGTGTATGTCCGGTGTGATGTCGTATGGACTATTATCTTTGATAGAGTCGGGTTGTTCAGTTTGATTCTCCGTGTTGCCGTGGTCCGGCAATGGCTCGCCCTGCTCTAACGCTGGGTCTGTATGATCGTTGTTTCTACCGAGGCGGGATTTGGGGCGGCACTTACGCCGCCTCTTTGACTGCTTCTCGAGGGGACAAGCCTTCGTAGCGTCCTTCCGTTCCTTGTCGTCGTCTTCTTTTGGTGTGTCCACCATGTACACGTCATATGACGAGGTGGCTTTCCAGTGCCCTATAGGCGCTGGTTCATGTTCGTCTCCTACATCATCGTCCAGACCATCGATGTTTTCGGAGTCGAAGTCGAGCATGTCGGTTAAATCATCGATAGTGGCTACGAAGTGGGTGGTGGGTGGGTGTCGAATTTCTTCGTCGTCCGCATCCCAATCCTGTTGGCCATAGTTCGGCCAGGATTCTCCTGACAAGGAGAGAGACCTTAGTGAATTCAGAATGTCGCCGAGGGGCGAGTGCTGAGAGATATCCGTGCCGGTGAATTCCATGATCGGCGCCCAATCGGATTCAATTGGCAGGGGCGCGGGCGGTTCAGAGTCTGGGAAAGAGTCCGGCTCCTTGGAGTCGCGGGCTGCGCGGAGAATTAGGCTGGCGTTCGGCTCGATCACCGTTGAGACTGCAGCCCCTGAGGCGGTGTCTAGCCACCCGTCCTCGATTGGCGCAGTTGGCTCCGAGCTAAGGGTCGGAGCTGATGCAGGCGCGGCCTCTGGGGTACTTTTTGGCGGTAGAGCTAGGTCATACCCATCATGACAGTGCGGCGCGCCCGGCTGTGGCTCGAATCCGTCGAAGATCAAGTCTCCGCGGGATGTCGGCCGTGTAGTTCAAACTTCCAAATCTGACCTGATGGCCAGGGCGTAGCTTTCAATCTTCTCCAGATGGCCAAGCGAATTAGCCCGCAGTGCAAAGCCGCCGAATACGAAGATTTGTCGGGGGAGAAAAGTCTCACCCTGGACCACATCGCTATCGATGATAGTAGGAGCCATCAAGCCTAACGGCGGCGGCACAGAGGAACTCTCAATGAAAGCACCAATGTCGGTGTCAAAACCGGCGGATCTCGGGTAGGGGGTCCCGAACTGTGCGTCTAGGCCGGATGGTAACAGGAGGCAGGGGACACGATGTTTTACCCAGGTTCGGACCCTCTTGATGGAGGTAAAACCCTACGTCCTGCTTGATTAATATTGATGATATGGGTAGTACAGGAGTAGATCTACCACGAGATCAGAGAGGCTAAACCCTAGAAGCTAGCCTATGGTATGATTGTATGTTATGGTTGTTGTCCTACGGACCTAAACCCCTCGGTTTATATAGACACCGGAGAGGGTTAGGGTTACACAAGGTCGGTTACAAAGGAGGAGATATCCATATCTGTATTGCCTAGCTTGCCTTCCACGCCAAGTAGAGTCCCATCCGAACACGAGACGAAGTCTTCAATCTTGTATCTTCATAGTCTAACAGCCCAGCCAATGGAGATAGTCCGACTGTCCGGAGACCCCCTAATCCAGGACTCCCTCACCCGTGGTGACATTGGTAGTACTCTAAGCATAAAGGTTGAATGGTAGTATCATATGGTGTTGTCGTAATTTGATCTCTAGGACTATCTGTGAAACTTTGGGGGGGAGGGGGCTCAATAGTTGAGGTGGTTCGCTACCTATGTGATTTCATCCTACTTTCTCCGATAGAATGGATTTGGAGTGATTCTTTGCTGCACTTTGAGGGATTACCATGTGGTTCAATTATGCTAATGTTGTTGAGAGTTAGCACTAGCGAAAGTATGAATCCTAGGCCTTGTTTCCTAGTATTGAGAGTTTGAGACACCATTTTACTCACTTTTGTTACTTGCTACCTTGATTTTTTTATTTGTTCATAATATAAAAGGCTATTTCTACCATCCATATTAAACATCTATTATCATCTCTTCATCGAACTAGTGCACCTATATAATTGACAATTGTGTTGGGTGTGTTGGGAACACAGGAGACTCTTTGTATTTTGATTGCAGGGTTGTTTGAGAGAGACCCACCTTCATACAACACCTCTCGCAGATTGATAAACCTTAGATCATTCACTTGAGGTAAATGATGGTGATATGATGTATAGAACATAGTATACACCATTGGTCTACTGTTCTGACATGCTTAAATCACTATATGTGGTTAAATCTAATGAGGACAATGATGGTGATATGATGCAAGAAGTGGATAAACTACTTCCTAAAACTGTGGAAACGTTGAATATGGGAAATTGCAAAGGATCACTAATGATGCCTCTTGAGGATGTGTTTGACAAGAATCTTAAAATCGATGTTGGTCCTTCCCATAAAAAGTGGGGACCTATATTGGTTTAGAAGCCTAACACTAGGACTCATGGAAATATCAACATTATGGCCAAGGCTACTGCCTACCAGAGGAAGAAAAATCTTGAGGTCCCAACTACCTTTAGAGGTAACTATGTTACTATTCTTAGTAATGATATTCTTATGAAACAAATTGAACAAGTTGATTTATCTTTTGGTGATAATGATCATAGTAAACAACATATTATCTCTGGTGTTTTTGAAGAAGAAAAAGAGCTCTATTTAGCTTTCGCTAATGTTAATCCTGAAGTTGCCTTACCTGATAATTTGGATTCTGCTCTATGATAGAATTTAACACCCCTGCTAGATCTTTTCCCTTCAATCCAGTTAGCACTGCAGGTCTTTTAGAGAAATCACCTGCTATTTTAACTAAAACAAAACCTTGTGGTTTGTCTCACCCATTTGGGATATCATGATATGTATTATATGGAATATTAGAGGTTTGGGTCAATCTGGCAAAGTGCAGTGCTTAGGTGATACTATTTTCAAAACTAGACATGATTTCATTGGTTTTCAACAAACTAAGAGATATATTGTTTCTAGGGTTTCCACAAGGGTACCCAAACGAAGCTTTGTTGTCGTTGTTATTGTTGTCGTCGTCGTTGTTGTTGTTGTAGGGAAGGGTTTGTCGGAGTCTAAAATGCATCTTGGGTCGGGTGAGCTCTTTGCTATATCAGTTGAAAGTTCTCTACGTCAATGCTCAGGGTGCCCTTTCTCCCGATGATAGCTTGGCCATGATCCCTCGTGGAGCGCTGACTAGTGAATAGACGACGCCAACAATGTTGAGAAATCTATTACATGGTGGTGGATCCTTCCTTCTCACCGCTATGTTGCTTGCTCTATCTATTTTGGTGAAAAGATTGTGCCATATTTGAAGGTGTGATCGAGTCCTGTGTAAGGATGCATTTTCCTAGCTGTTCCTTCTTTTTAATAAAAGGGGGCGGGGTAACTCCTATTGTTCAAATAAAATATATGTTAAACATTTTTCAAAAATATATGATGTACATTTTTCAAATATATATTTTTGAACATATTTCTTAGTATGTGTTAAAAGTTTTTCAAATACACGTTGAACATATTTTTAATTGCATGAAACTTTTTAAAACGTAGTGAACATTTTTTTACACCATGTTAATTTTTTTAAATGTGATGAGCACATTTTAAAAATGCGTGAATATTTTTTGAAGTGTCACGTACATTTTTTTTGTTGGTACAAAACATTGTCTGTTTATTACCTGAACATCTGTTTTGCATTATATAAATATATTTATTTAATATCATGAACATTCTTTTGGAACATGTGAATATTTTTAATGTATATTTTGAATGCCCATCAACACCTTCTAAAAGTTGCGCGAACATTCTTTTAGCACTACATAAACATTTTAAATATAAATATTAATGTTTAGAATATTTGAAAATACAAATAAAATTAAAAAGAAGGAAATCAAAACAAAAGGCGATCAAAGGGAAGGGAAGGAAGCAGCGTCACATACTGCTAAGTTTCACGCCCACATTAAGCGACACACAGTCGCTCCCTGCAATCCTATCCACACACTCACTGCGCACGCACTTCCCCGTACCATCCACAAGGCAACAGTAGAAGCCCATGGAAGCAGCTCAGCGACGACGTCGCCTCCCCCCGGAGGCACGTGTCCGCTTCAAACGCATGTGTCAGCAGGCCCTGTCTTCCAACACGAGGCACACGCGTCCACCTCCCAGACGTACGTGTCACCCTCGCATTACTCGCCGAGGAGTATATACACACTTTCACAAACGCTAGCTCAGTCACTTGTGTACTGCAACACTACAGCCAACACTACAGCACTAGCACGAGCGAGCAAGTTCCAGAGAAGTTCGACCACAGCGCGCGACCATGTCGTCGAGGCAAGACCAGCGCGAGGCGAGGGCCGAGGCCGACGCTCGCCGCGCGGCGGACGAGATCGCGCGCGCGCGGGACGAGCGGGTGATGCAGGCGGAGATGGACGCGCGACGCGCGGCGGACGAGATCGCGCGCGCCCGCGCGGACCGCGAGCACGGCGCACTGGGCGGCGGTGCCTACGCCGAGCACCCGAGCGGCGGCGGCGGCATCCTGGGGAGCATGCAGGAGGGCGCCAAGTCCCTGGCCAGCGCGGTCGGCCGCACGTTCGGCGGCGCCAAGGACACCGCCGCCGACAAGACCTACCAGGCGGCGGACGCCACCGGGAACACGATGGGCGAGTACAAGGACTACACCGCCGAGAAGGCCAAGGAGACCAACGACAGCGTCGCGCACAAGACGAGCGAGACCGCGGAGGCCACCAGGAACAAGCTCGGCGAGGCCAAGGACTGCACCGTCGAGAAGGCGACGGAGGCCAAGGACACCGTGGCGCAGAAGACGAACGAGACCGCTGAGGCTACCAAGAACAAGCTGGGAGAGTACAAGGACGCCTTGGCCGGGAAGACGCAGGAGGCCAAGGACAGCACCATGCAGAAGGCCCACCAGACGAAGGACGCCGCCGCCGAGAAGGCGAGGCAGGCCAAGGACGTGACACAGCAGAAGGCCGGCGAGTACACGGACGCCACCAAGGGGACCGCGCAGGAAGCCAGGGACAGGTCCATGGCGACCACGCAGACCCACGATGCCGATAGGTATGCCACTCAAGTCTCGACTCATTAACTTGCACACAAGTCAAACTAGGACTCACATCGTACACATTTTTCGTGTTGATGCGCACGCAGGGGTCAGCAAGGGACCGGTCTGTTCGGGGCGCTGGGCAACATGACGGGCGCGATCAAGGAGAAGCTGACGGTTGGCTCGGGCACGCAGCAGCACGACGCCGGAGGGCACGGCCTCCGGCTGGGCAGCGAGGACGAGCGCGCGGTGAAGGAGCGCGCGGCGGAGAAGGCGGCGTCCGTGTACTTCGAGGAGAAGGACCGGCTGGCCAAGGAGCGCGCGGCGGAGCGGGTGGACAAGTGCGTTGAGAAGTGCGTGGAAGGGTGCGTCGGCTCCTCCTGCGCCCACCGCAAGGGCAAGATGTGAGCGGCCGGGCGTCCCACGTGACCGACCGCGGGCGCGTCTTCGGTGCGACGTGCACACGTATCGCGTTCTCGTGCCATCCATGCCGTCACTCCGAGCATGGCGGCGACAATAAACTTTTAACTCCTAGTGGAGCTCCAGTAGAACCTTCGTTTTCAATTTCCTTTTTACTTTTTTTGAGGATCAAGTTCCTTTTACTACTGCCTTTGTCTAAGTAGTGTGTGCGTCCCTTAGTTTGGTGAATCGTAAATGCTCTACTGCTTTGTTTTACAATCTCCGGTGTCTTAGTACGAGTTTTTGCATGCCCTGTGTGTACTGTCTGCGTGAGTCTGGCGCCTCGTATTGGTGTCTGTCTACCTCAGGAGTCGAGACTAGTCTACGCGTGTGTGTGTGTTGTGTGCACCGAGGCGTGCACGATCGGTATTTTTCCTTTAGGGAGGGGATGCCCTCATGGCTAGCTACTACTTCATTGATCTGATAATAGCAGTACATCCTTCACGAAAGGAGCTTACCAAGAAAATCAGAGAATTCCCCCCTGCAAAAAAGAAAACCAGAGAATTCATCGGCCCAATTAGAAAAGACATCATGATCATAAGCTATATATTGTGAGCAGCCTCTTTGGCTTCTCTTCCGACAGTGTAGCAATTCAACACTTCCTATCATTCCCGAAATGACAGAAAGAACAATTGGCCCTTGTACGAAGGAAACGGTGATAGTTCGGGCATCTCCAACGCAAATTCTCCCAAAAAAAAACTCTCAACGCATATTTCCTATCATTCCTGAAATGACAGAAAGAACAGTTGGTCACAAATTTCCTATCACTAGATGACACCCGTGGTGCTAGACGACACCCGTGGTGACAGAAAGAACAGTTGGTCACAAATAAATAGACGTGACTTCCCTTCTAGTTGTACATGCAGCTGTATCATTGCGTCAATGTTTATTAAGTTTCTTCTATCAATAAATCAATGTATTCGTCTTTCCAAAATCAAAACGAGCATCCATCTTCCTACATACATGAATGAGCATGTTCGAAATGAGCTACCGCGATTAAACCAAAGAATGAGCTATCAAAATGAGCTACAACAAGTGCATGTACCCCGTCGTTTTCGCATTTGAAGAACACCTATTCGGGGTGCTTCGATGTGTCCGAAATTAGCCGCAGCATTGTCCGCATGCAGTCGTCGCAGTATATGAGCGACATCAGCGAGCCACAGAGCTGCTGCACAAGCGCCGAGCCAGGTGAATGGCCGGACGAATCCATGCCCGCAAATCGTCGGCGGCGCCGGGAGGACGAACCCGTACCTGCATGCGGCGATGCGCCCTTACCGGGACTGCGGGAGATGCTCCCCGACCACTTCATCACTTGGCGAAGTCACCGGTGACCGGAAAAGCTAAATCCGGCGGGTAGCGATGAAGGTCCACAGATCCGCAAATTTGGCGGCCCGGGAGGCCTCGTGCGTGTGGCGGCCTTTTGGCGAGCTCCTGCCGGCTGCTCTTGTCGGAATCTTGGGCGGCGGTCCGGCGACGGCGCGAGGGGGAGAGGGGAGGTGTTGGTGGGAAAGCGCGGGCTGAAATGCCCCCCGCCCTCCCCCCACCAATTGCTTTCGCTTATGTGCGGGCACCGCAACGGTGAGGGGGAAACCCACGAATACGTGGGTCGGGGCCGAGATTTTGCCGCACCCTTTAAAAAAATTTGCGGGTCGAGGCGGGATACAGGGTCTGATCGGACAGGTTTTTCCCTCGACCCGCATTTTGAGGTTATTTTGTGGCTCGGGGCGGGATACAGGGTCTGCTAGAGTTGCTCTTACACCATGTTACAAAATAACTTCAGATTCCATCGTACCGGCAGCAATCATGATACCATATGATGTGTGCTTCTACTTACACTACTTCCACGTAAACACCAAAACTACAAAATTTCCTACAACTGCAATGCAATAAAAAGATAACTCAAGGCACACATCACATCATTCTACATTCTAGAAAATTGATTTCTAGGTGAGAAAGGATGCATGGATATTGACAGCAACTTTCTTCCAGACAATAAACCTGGATGGACAAAATAAAATTGATTTATACATATGGAGAGCACCTCATGGCTAATATATCCCTTGCTTAGTTTCATCCATAGATTTTCTAAATTTTATTTCTTGTAATTGTTACCTGTTTCTCTTCTGATGTCAATTCTGAAGTTAAGTTCTCTGAACTGGAAAAGCTCCAGAGGAAGAAATTCCTATGATATATATAAATAAAAGGTGCAAATGTTCATGGAGTGAAAACAATATTAATGGAGGAGAGCTTCCGTACAAATTCGAGTAGCAAGAGACCTGTGAATCAATGAAGTCAATGCCAACAACATGAACTATGAAGCAAAACTCCGAGCATCTTTCAATCCGGAGTGCAATCTGACAAACTAAAAACATTAGTTAAGCATAGGAAAATTAGGGGTAGCTGGAAAAAGGGAGCATCCA
The DNA here is from genome assembly GCF_018294505.1 of Triticum aestivum. Lineage (NCBI taxonomy): Eukaryota > Viridiplantae > Streptophyta > Magnoliopsida > Poales > Poaceae > Triticum > Triticum aestivum. The sequence continues at coordinate 166,581,705 of NC_057803.1, read as the reverse complement.
GTAAGAGACATCTGAAGTGGTCAAGTCAATTCAACTAGCAAGAGACTTATGAAGTAAAACATCGAGCACTTTTTAATCCAAGGGGCAATCTAAGAAAACATAAGTTCAGGATAGGAATCCTTAGGTGGTTGAAAACAGGGGGTGCTACCAGAATGGAGGTCGGTTCCGAGATGTGGATGCGAGTAGGCGTGCGGGCTTAATGATGATGGCATTACAAAAGGGTTTTTAAACATAGCACCTGTAGGGTATTAATGGGGTGAGGTATGTGCATCTGTTGGCCAAAGAGCATCATCGGGGAAGATGAAACAGAAACCCTCTTTTAATATTCTTAGTTCCTAATATAGTAAAAAGAATGAAAGTACATAGTTAGCGATGATGCATTTTCATATTTCACAATGAAAAAGGCATGACATGATGAAAATAATCATAATAGATCAACACTTTTAAAGAAAATCAAGGAAAATTATAGTCAAAAATAGAAGACTACAGTATATAACGTTAAAGAAAGATGGTTAAACTATGACCATCCCAGTGGACTGTGTCTATATGTTGTATCTACTAATCTACACCATTTGATATCATATCAATTTGTGGCCTAATTATCCTACATTTTACCAATTGTGGTCACCCTCAAACGGATGGATGCGTAGGCAAAGGCATAGTCAACAGCCGATTCCACCTCCTTCCTGGGTACTCCTCCACAAGGGTTACATAGCTAGGATTGAACTCACGGAGAACTCCTTCATGCATTGAGTTAGTCGGCAGATCTGGTCCAGGAGACCTCCGCCGGCCACCAGATGCCCACGGGAGTGGTCTCCCCCAAAACAGCAGCTAGAGTGATAGGTGGAAGAGTGGACGCCCAATTAGTAGCCGGGGTCGTAGGAGCGGCATCGCTCGCAAGGGGGTCGCGACGCGCGGGATGGCTCGCCGATGTCACACGTGGCAGCCCCGATGGGGATGCGGGGTAGTGGGGTCAGAGTGAGGTCGCGGGGATCGTGCGGCGGCCTGCCGGGGTCACACCATATGGAGTGCCTACCTCGCTAGAGATCGCTTGGTAGAGGCGCTGCATCTCGCCGGGTTAGTCTCGAGGAGGGTTAGCAAACGGTGGTGGATATTAGATTGAGTCGTCGGTTCCAGAAGACGGAAGGAGAATCGAATGGACGACGATTTGTTTGCGGTGGAACCGGACGTGAGGAGAAAGAGGCGTTCGTGGTCAGCCTATGGCGGGTCCACAACTAGTATCCGAAAGCTGAGAACATGGTTTGGGACTGCTCCGCTTCATAAAAATCGGTTTTGCACCACTAAATTCACTTTGGAGCAGTTTCATCTAGAAGTTGTAGTACTATCAAAGAGAATGTTTGGCTTCCATCTAGCTTCAGCTTCAAGAATGAGAAATTTGGTGAAAAGGATCTATTTGATTGGTTGAGGGGGGAGAAATGAATGGGTATCCACTTACTGGTGGAGTGGTGGGTAATTTCCAGCCAACTCCAGCTTCTAGAGTTTTTTTGGAGCACCCCCTCAAGAGCTTCATAAAAAACTGGGAGTTGTATCCCAGATTCTAGTTTTTTTGTGGAGCGGCATATCGTGGAGCTACCCCATTTGGCTTGTGTTTTCTAGAGTGGAGCTGAATTTTAAGGAGCAGAGCAGTCCCGAACATGCTAATACAGCCAACGGTCGGCTATAAGAAGTATCCATGTCATCCAGCCAACCTCTTAGCCGGCATGTACAATAGCAAGTTTTAAATATGTACTAGTTTATCAATAGTTGGCCCACCTTACATCCTCACAAAGCGTCTTGGGTCTCTTGTTGCAGCTGGCTAATAACCAAGAGTCCGCTTCTCTTCTCTCTCATCTACTCTCTCCTCCAACTAAGCAAAGATATAGTATTCTATTCCTTATAGCCTGCTTATATCACTCTATTGTACTTGCTCTCTGTATTGTGATGGGTCCCCCATGTAAGCATTCCTGAAACGACAAAAACAACAGTTGGTCGCAAATTTCCTATCATTCCCGAAATGACGGAAAGAACAGTCAGCCCGATATGTGTCCACACGGACGTTGAACGGACGCGCACGCGTCCGCCTCGGGTCCATTTGGCATCCGGACATCTAAATCTCACCATCCACATTGACTACGCATGGGTGGGAGGCCCCATCTGGCAGCCACCCTGGCCGAGCAGTCGCCTCCTTAATGTGGGAGTCGTGGACCGGTGGGAGTCCACACTTTCACTTCCCCACTCTGGCGACGTGTGCCTTCTCGAACCCCCACATCCAAACCCTAGCACGCCGCTCCTCCACCTCCTTTTTTGGCCACCATGGGATGGCATTGAGTCCCCGACCGAAAGGGCAAGCACGACCGTGAGGCCCGGTCCTCCTCCGTCCGTCGCCGCCGCTCTACTCCTTCACCTCCACCTCCACCTCCACCACCCGCCTTTCACATCACGCCACTGGCGGCCGGATCTCGCTTGCGCCCGTTGAAGGAAATATGCCCTAGAGGTAATAATAAAGTTGTTGTTTTATATTTCCTTATATCATGATAAATGTTTATTATTCATGCTAGAATTGTATTAACCGGAAACTTGATACATGTGTGAATACATAGACAAAACAAAGTGTCCCAAGTATTCCTCTACTTGACAAGATCGTTAATCGAAGATGGTTAAGTTTCCTAACCATAGACATGTGTTGTCATTAGATAAAAGGGGTCACATCATTAGGAGAATGATGTACTGGACAAGACCCATCCGTTAGCTTAGCATAATGATCGTTAAGTTTTATTGCTATTGCTTTCTTCATGACTTATACATATGTCACACCCTAGCTAGTTCATGCATTAGAGTGTGCATCATGTCTATTCTTTCATCAGAAACCTGAAATGGGGATGACAGAACCCCCAGCCCCCTCTGAAACCAACTAGGGTTTACTAAAAACTTTTTCAATGAACCTGAAATGCCCTTCTAAAATGCCCATCATTTTTGTCTTGGTTCAGAACCTCTGCCAGAAGTGATGCACATTTTCCTAGGCCATCTTAGGGTCTTTGAATTAAATCATAGATATTTGAATTGGGCATTTAAAATTATATAAAATATTTCAAATGCTCAAATATCTCCAAACTAAAATGTTTCATGTTGGAAATAATCCAACTATGGACCAGGAGTAGTTTGGTGATTTTAGGAGTTGCCTAAGTATTTTTAATAATTCAACAAAGTTGCAGAAGTATTAAAAAAACAGAAAACAGGAGAAATAGCAAAACTTACCTGGCGCCCAGCACCCGGCCCACCTGCCGGCCCAGCCCAGCGCCGCTCCAGCGAGCTGCTTGCCGGCCAGGCAGGCAGGCAGGTGCCCGACGGCGGCCGTAGCGTGCGCCACGCAGCTGGCCGTCGCCCTGCTTCACCTCCTCGCCTCGTGGCTGGATGGATGAACTCCACGCCGCGCCGTGAACCCCCAGGACACCTCCATTCTCCCCCAACTCCTCTCTCTCGCGCTCCCTCGCCATGGCCGACGCCATCGCCACCACCCCCTCACCGTAGCCACGCCCTCCGTCAACCCCACGCCGTGCCGCCGTGTCCAGGAGCTCCGCCACCCTCCTCTTCTTCGAGCAAGCCGAGCCCCGAGCGCTCGCAAGGCCCGAGTCCACCGCATCGACCTCGACCGAACCGCCGTCGCCGGAGATCCCCTTCAACGCCATCGTCGCTCCGGCCCGTCCCCGGCCGCACCAAGTGCTTCGTCGAACTCCCCGTGAGCTTAACCATCTTCCCCTCCCTTCTTTTCTTGCTCCCGAGCCATGTAGCAACCTCCCGGAGCTCAACCGCACCCACCGCCGCGGAGCTCGTCGCCGACGTGCTCCCGGTCACCCTCTGGCCACTACTTGGTGTCCATCATGCTCACCACGTCACGTAGCACCTAACCAGCTACTCCCCGCACCTCACCGACCCCTCTAGCGTAAAGTTCGCCTTCGGCCGAACTCCGGTGGCCGCCAAAGTCGTCGCCGGCGCCAACTCCGGCCACCCCGACCCCAACGGACTCCACCAAGAGCTGCGGCTCCTCCTCAGCTCCACCCCGATGGCCTCCGCGACTCGTTTGGTTGCCGAAATGGCCAAAACCACTTCCGCCGCCGCGTCGGGCTCGCCGGCGGCTAAACGCCGGTGCAGCCGACCTGGTTTGACCGCGGGTGGGCCCTGGTTGACTCCGATGAGTCAATGACAGGTGGGGCCCAGCCCTGTTAATTAAATAGGTTTAGTTTTAATTAAACTTTAACTAATCTAATTACCCTGACACCCTGGACCCACAGTCAGGTTTGACCTGGACGTCCCCGTTGACCCTGATGTCATCCTGACGCATGGCTGACGCAACAAATTAATTTCTGGATTTATTCTAATATAGGAAATTCCTGAATATAGTTTAAACTTCAAAAATTCATAACTTTTAATCTGTAACTCAAAATCAGACAAGTTATATATGAAAAATGATCAGAAAAATCCAATCTATCCATCTGTACTATTTTCATGCATGATTAAACAAGTTAACTTGATGTTTAATGCAGAACAAGATAAAACACTTTAAAGGGCCATGTATGAGTTTGAAATTTGAATCTTTGGTTCAAATTGGTTCAAACCCTTCTGGTTTTAGTTGCATTAGCCCAACACACTCATATTGCCATGTTTCATGCATGCATCATATTGTCGCACATTGTTTGGTGATGGTTGTGTATCGGTGTTCTTTGCGGCAGGTTCTGCCCCCGAGGAGTACCGTGATTACCCTAGCGAAGAACCATATCAGTGCATCGAACCATCAGGCAAGCAACCAACTATTTGATCATATCGATACAATCCCATGTTCTCGCTCATGCTCTCTTTTACTGCATTAAGACAACGCGTTTCAAACTGCTGTGTGCTACGGTAGTTGAACCCACTTCCTCTGCATGACCTGTCATTGCCACAATAACTAGATGAAACTCACTAGCATGTGTAGGAGTTGATTGAGCCATATGTATGTGTTGTTCCTACCTTGCTATGCCTGCTATGCTTAGAGTCGTGTCAGGTCTGGTTCGTCTGGGTGATGAGCTAGAGTGAAATGATTATGTCAGTAATGAGAGTGATGTGGTGAACACGATTTGGTAAAGGTATCGATGAGAGGCCATGTAGGAGTACATGGTGGGTTGTTTCATTGAAGCCGACCTTAAGCACTGAGATCTGTATGTGTGATTTAAGATACAGCTACTACCATGCATTGGGCCCTGAAATATGACCCTGCTCGACTTCTTATTCACCCTAGTTCTCTGTCCAGGAGTTGCAAGTAGTTTCTGGTGTTTGTAGCCTACTGGAGGCCGTGGACAGCGCTGACCGTAGGGGTGGGCTGTGATGCGGTAGGTACGTGGCCGGGAATACCGGGCACCCGTTAGGTGTCATGGAACCCTGTACACATCGTTCGGGGCCGTATGGGAAACCTCGGCCGGACTCCCTGCGGATGGAACCTGGATAGGCGATAAACCTGGACTAGAGACTTAGGTGTTTAGGTAGGTCGTGGTCTACACCCACGTCGGCTTTCGCTTGAAGTCTGCCGAGCACATGTCGTGTGCAGACGCTAAGTGGTGGAAACATGTATGAAGAAGTACACCCCTGCAGGGTTATCATGATCTATTCGAATAGCCGCGTCTGCGGTAAAGGACTACTTGGTTGCCTATACAGTTCATAGACAAGTAAATGGAAACTACTAAAAGCCTCAAGATAAGTGTGAGTGCCGAGGATGGCTCTTCCGTAGGAAGACGGAGGTGGATCCTCGGTAGTGTATTGGAGTGGTGAGTAGTGGACTCGTGTGCGCAAAACCATTTCAAAATGGAGTCTCGTAGGATAGCCTAGCCAAGAGTCAAAGCTGGCTTGCTGCAACAACTCCACCAACCCTTCTTGATAATGTGCATGTATGTAGGATCTGATGTAAGTCTTGCTGAGTACCTTTGTACTCATGTTGCTATAATTTACATTTTTTTTACAGAAGACGCTGCAACCCCTTCTTATGGGTTCTTCGTAGACGTTGACATCAATGAGTAGGCTAAGGCCCAGGTGGTGATCCTGAGCTTGTGAAGGACCACGTAGTATAGCTAGGCTTTCCAAGCCTCTTTTATTTTACTAGTTGTCTGTACTCAGACAAGTTACTTCCGCCGCTGGTTTGTATGACTGTATGACTTGAACGCTGGGTCGTGTGACCGGTACCTATGTGTATGCTATGTATGGCTCTCTGAGCCTTAAATAAAGTACTTGTGTCGTAGAGTCATGTTGTGATGCCTTGTTGTATTTGCACATATCGAGCATAATGTGTGTATGATTGAAATGCTTGGTATGTGTGGGATCTGACTATCTAGTTGTTTATCTTTAGTAGCCTCTCTTACGGGGAAATGTCTCCTAGTGTTACCACTGAGCCATGGTAGCTTGCTACTGCTCTGGAACACTTAGGCTGGCCGGCATGTGTCCTTCTTCGTTCCTATGTCTGTCCCTTCGGGGAAATGTCACGCATTGAGTACCGGAGTCCTGTTAGCCCGCTACAGCCCAGTTTACCGGAGTCCTGCTAGCCCAGTGCTACAACCCGGACCCACTTGCTGATGACCGACACGTTCGATGCTGGGTCATGGATGCCTGTCCCTGTAAGTCTGTGCCACTTTGGGTTTACGACTAGCCATGTCAGCCCGGGCTCCTTATCATATGGATGCTAGCGACACTATCATATACGTGTGCCAAAAGGCGCAAACGGTCCCGGGCAAAGGTAAGACGACACCCGTGGGAATACCGTGCGTGAGGCCGCAAAGTGATATGAGGTGTTACATGCTAGACCTATGTGGCATCGAGTCGGGGTCCTGACAGCGTTGGTATCAGAGCCGGACTGCCTGTAGGTTCTCCAAGCCAAACTGGTCGATGTTGAGTCTAGAAATTCTTTAGTTATATGTAGGGGAATTGTTTGTGGGTTGGAACGTAAGTCTCTTTTTACTCCTTTATCTTATGACATTCTGATCTGAGTCAGTCTATTCTTCCACCGGGGGTTAAGGAATTAGGATCTTTTCTCTCTATCAGGTTCACGTGTTACTAATCAGTAGTACCTTATAGGTTTGTTGGATACAAGCCTAGTTCAGTTCCACTACCACATTATGTTGCTAGGATGGACTCAGAACTGTGGTATGATGTTGTTGAGTGTGTATGAAATCCTTTGTCAAATGTCTCAAAATCATTTTTGAGCATTTACAGCTGTTATGCTGTCGAAATTTTGCTAGAAATTCTAATGCCTTTGCATTATGGTTGTGCTTTCAGATGGCCACTCGCGACCTCAATCAAGTGGTTCGCCTGACTCGATGCCTAGATGTACCCGGCCATACCGCCATGTTGGTCAGGGTAATGACTGAGGCTGGATACCGTTGGTATCCTTAGTACACGGTCGAAGAGCAATTTCGAGACTTTAATCAAAGCCAGTATCTCTGCACTGTCAGGATATTTCCATCTTATCCTGGATCCACCGAGCCCCTTCACTGCTCCTATGGACTCGGGGTTACTATTGAGATGGCTGTGCAGGATGCCGCCTACTCTATGATGACCATCATGCAAGTCAGGACTGGCCTATTTCGGGACTCTGATTTCCGGTATATGCCAGCATCACTTCCGGGAGCACAAGGGTATCTCCAGGCTATCTATGCTGACCCCGCTCAGGAGGATTCACGGACTCGCACCACTGCTGAGATGCTCGAGGATAAGGACCGTGAAAATCGGGCCTTGAGGCTAGAGCTTTTCAATACCCGTGCTGACCATTGGGCCACTTTGACTCGGTTTGCACCGGCTGTGCAAGCTGGATATTCGGATATGCGTGATCTCTATCCTGTGAGATCTGCCCTGCCAGACGTGATGGGTTGGCGTGATGTAGGAGGCATCACCCCACCCCGCGGTCCCCGCAGGCCACCGTCTGTTGGTCCAAGACCTCATCCTAGCCCCTATGGTCCACAAGCTCCGCGAGATCGTCTGTTTCCGGATGATCATGTTGAGCTTCCAGGCTACGGAGGTGACTTCTACGAGGACTACTACGGATTGGCCTGAGTTAGTGGTAGTATCACTAGTTCGTACTAGCTGTGTCGTCTATCGTCCTGCGTGACTCGTGGGATATGACCTAGTTTGTACCGCTTTCCGGAGGTGTAGAAAAATAATGTATAGGAGCTTGGGATGCCTCCGACGTGATGTAATCGTCCTTTCACCGTAATAGTACCTTGTTTGGTCTTGTACTAAACCTTGTATGGTGTGTATGACGATGGAATAAAGGAGCAGTTTCTGTATCTACCATGTCATACGGATGATCATCTTGCATTCCGAGTTATTCCTTACATTCTGTATCCTATGTCGGAATCTTATCATTCTGACTAAATCATTGTCTTGTTTACCTAGGATGGTCAACACGCGCAATAACCCTGCTCCTCAAGAGCAGGCCGAAGGCAGTGAAGCCAGGAATGCAAATCTGCCTCATCCTCCTTCCCTAGCCGAGGTTATGCTGGAAGCCGAGAGAAACAAGCGGGAGACCAACCGTTTGTTGGAGCGTATTGAACAGAACACAGCACACCATCAGAGAAATAACTTGGTGTCACTCAGTGATTTCATCAAGTTACATCCACCCACGTTCCACCACTCCGTCGAGCCTCTCGACGCTGATGACTGGCTTCGCAGTATTTCTCACAAACTGCGTTCCGCGCTAGTAGCTGAGGCTGACAAGGTCACCTTTGCTGCATATCATCTTGAAGGCCCCGCCAGTCTATGGTGGGAGAACTATGGAGCTATGCGCCCAGCGGACCATGTCACTACTTGGGCTGAATTCAGCGAGGCTTTCCGTGAACATCACATTCCGGAGGGTCTCATGGACCGTAAACGTGAGGAATTTTGCAGTTTCACTCAAGGCCGACTCTCTGTGGATGCTTACAGCAGGGAGTTCGGTAACCTCGCACGATATGCCACTGAGGAAGTTTCTACTGATGCCAAGAAGCAAGCAAGGTTCCGTAAGGGACTTAGTCCTGAGCTTCGCCGCGACCTCCGTCTGCATGAGTGCACATCTTTTCAGAAGCTTGTTAACAAGGCCATCAGTGCTGAGACTGGTCAGACTGATTATGACGCAACACGCAAGCATGGCCGTGACGTGGGTTCCTCATCCGGTGCTGGCCCTCAGAAGCGCCGCGTGTGGGTGCCTAATACTGCCCTGCCACCCAGGTTCACACCGAGGCCATCCTTCCAGGCGCCTCGCCCCGTTCAACAGTTTGCACCAGCCAAGCCCTATGGTGGTCCAACCAACAATGCTCCTCCACGCACCAGTTCCGTGACTTGCTTTAAGTGTGGGGAATCTGGCCACTATATGCGCGAGTGTCCCCAGACCAACCCCAACCAACCTGCTAAAGCTGTTGGCCGTGGCAAGCCGACAGGGAAAGTGTTCCACGCCAAGCCGGCCACCGCTACACGTGGCCATGTCAACTGTATCTCTGTCGAAGAAGCTCAAGAGGATGCCAACGTCGTTCTCGGTACGCTCCTTGTTAATTGCCACCCGGCATCTGTTCTTTTCGATACAGGAGCATCTCATTCATTTATATCCGAGAACTATGCTCGCTTGCATAACACCGCGTTCTGTGACATGCCATCCACTATGGAAATTTCTACTCCCGGTTCTAGATGGCAAACCTCCAGGGTAAGTCATGGAAATGAAATCCAAGTCGACAGACTTGTTTTCCTTGCATCTTTGATAGCCCTCAAATCTTCAGATATTAATATCATCTTGGGTATGGACTGGATGTCAGCCCATCATGCCAGAATTGATTGCTTCTCTAGGACTGTTCAACTCACCCATCCTTCGGGGAAGATAGTCAATGTCTTGACCCGAATAGCCAAGCGACAGTTATATTCTCTTAACGCAAGCCCTTTGCCAGACCTTGAGGACGTTCCGGTAGTCCGTGACTTCCCGGATGTCTTCCCAGAGGAATTGCCAGGAGTTCCACCTGACAGGGATGTGGAGTTCGTAATAGACCTCATTCCAGGAACCGTCCCGATTGCTAGAAGACCCTATAAGATGGCACCACTAGAACTAGCTGAGCTTAAGAAACAACTCGATGAGTCCTTGAAAAAGGGTTTCATCCGACCTAGTTCATCTTCGTGGTCTTGCCCCGTCCTCTTCGTCAAGAAGAAGGATGGTACGGACCGGATGGTTGTAGATTATCGACCTGTCAATTTGGTCACAATCAAGAACAAATATCCGCTCCCCAGGATCAACGACCTGTATGATCAGCTCGCTGGATCATCATTCTTCTCCAAAATGGATTTGAGGTTGGGCTACCATCAAATCAAAATCAGGAACGGGGACATTCCTAAAACGGCCTTTGTTACTCGTTATGGCCAATACGAGTACACCGTCATGTCCTTCGGTTTAACCAACGCTCCAGCCACCTTTTCTCGGTTAATGAACTCAATCTTCATGGAGTATTTGGATAAATTCGTCATGGTTTACCTCGATGATATACTCATCTACTCCAAGAACAAGGAAGAACATGCCGAACATCTAAGGCTAGTGTTGAAGAAACTTCGAGAGCATCGCCTTTATGCCAAATTTTCTAAATGTGAATTTTGGTTGTCAGAAGTGACCTATCTGGGTCATGTAATATCTGGTAAAGGTATTGCTGTTAACCCTGAGTGAGTTCAAGCCGTCCTTAATTGGACTCCACCTGAATCGGTCAAGCAAGTTCGGAGTTTTCTGGGCTTAGCGAGCTATTGCCGTCGCTTTTTCGAAAATTTCTCCAAAGTTGCAAAACCTCTAACCGAACTCCTCAAGAAAGATAAAAAGTTCGAGTGGACTCCACAATGTGAGCACAACTTTCAGGAACTGAAAAGACGCCTGACTTCTGCTCCCGTACTGGTACCGCCAGACTTCTCTAAGGACTTTGTTATCTACTGCGACGCCTCGCGACAAGGACTAGGTTGCATTCTCATGCAAGATCGACACGTAATTGCTTACGCTTCACGGCAATTGCACCCACATGAGGAGAATTATCCTACTCATGATCTAGAGCTTGCAGCTGTAGTCTATGCACTTAAAACCTGGCGACATTACCTCCTCGGTAATCGTTGCGAAATATTCACTGATCACCAAAGTCTGAAGTACATCTTCACCCAACCGGATTTGAATCTCAGGCAAAGACGTTGGGTTGAGTTGATTACAGATTTCGACTTAGGAATAACTTACACCCCAGGGAAAGCCAACGTCATGGCTGATGCGCTAAGTCGTAAATCTTATTGTAACAACCTGATGTTACAACAAAGTCAACCGCTTCTCCATGAGGAATTTCGGAAGCTTAACCTTCACATTGTTCCTCAAGGTTTTCTTTGCACCTTGGTGGCGAAACCTACTCTTACGGATCAAATTATCGCTGCCCAAAAGCGAGATAAGGGAATATCTAAGATCAAGGAGAACATTGCTAGCGGAGGTGCTAGTTGTTTCTCCATAAATGATCATGGTGTTGTGTACTTTGAGAACCGTTTAGTGGTTCCCAAGAACCAGCATCTACGACAGTTGATCCTTAAGGAGGCTCATGAATCTCCTCTCACCATTCATCCCGGTAGTACCAAGATGTATCAGGACCTACGCCAGAGGTTCTGGTGGACTAGGATGAAGAGAGAAATTGCTCAGTATATTGCTAATTGCGTACGTCTGGCCGTCCGTGTAAAGCAGAGCATCAACGGCCTGCTGGCACCCTTCAACCCCTAGCTATTCCTGAATGGAAATGGGATAAAATTGGTAATGGATTTCATTACCGGTTTTCCCAGGACCAAGAGAGGGAATAATGCTATCTTCGTCGTGGTCGATCGTCTTTCCAAGGTAGCCCATTTCTTACCTGTTTCGTGAGAGTATAACTGCTAGTCAGTTAGCAGACCTGTACATCTCCCGAATAGTGTCTCTCCATGGTGTTTCCTTTGGAAATTAACTCGGATCGAGGAAGTCTTTTCACCTCTCGATTTTGGGAAAGTTTCCAAAATGCTATGGGAACCCGCCTTTCCTTTAGCACCGCTTTTCACCCTCAATCGAGTGGTCCAGGTAGAACGCGTCAACCAGATCCTAGAAGACATGCTTCGAGCCTCTGTTATCTCATTCGGAATGGAGTGGGAGAAATGCCTTCCATTTGCCGAATTTGCTTACAACAACAGCTATCAATCTAGCTTGGGTAAAGCCCCTTTTGAAGTTCTCTATGGACGACGGTGTCGAACACCCCTTAACTGGTCAGAAACCGGGGAAAGACAATTCTTTGGCCCGGATATGATTCAGGAAGCAGAAGAGCATGTTCGCATCGTTCGTGAAAAGTTGAAAACAGCCCAATCTCGTCAAAAGAGTCAATATGACCGAAAACATAAGGCTATGACTTTCGAGGTTGACGAGAAGGCTTACCTTCGGGTTACTCCTCTGAAGGGAACCCATCGTTTCGGTATCAAAGGCAAACTGGCTCCCCGTTACATTGGACCTTTTCGTATTCTCGCTAAACAAGGAGAAGTTGCCTACCAGTTGGAACTACCCCCGCATCTCTCCAGAGTCCACGATGTCTTCCACGTTTCTCAACTCAGGCGTTGCTTCTCGGATCCTATCCGTGGAGTGGACCACGAAACGCTTGATCTTCAAGATAATCTCACGTATCGAGAGTACCCCATTCGTATCCTCGATCAGGCCGAGCGTACCACTCGACGTCATAATATCAAGTTTCTCAAAGTTCAATGGTCGCACCATTCTGAGGATGAAGCAACTTGGGAAAGGGAGGATCGTCTTCGACTCGAGTATCCCGCCTTCTTTCCAAAGGAACCCAAATCTCGGGACGAGATTCTTTTGAGTGGGGGTGAGTTGTCACACCCTAGCTAGTTCATGCATTAGAGTGTGCATCATGTCTATTCTTTCATCAGAAACCTGAAATGGGGATGACAGAACCCCCAGCCCCCTCTGAAACCAACTAGGGTTTACTAAAAACTTTTTCAATGAACCTGAAATGCCCTTCTAAAATGCCCATCATTTTTGTCTTGGTTCAGAACCTCTGCCAGAAGTGATGCACATTTTCCTAGGCCATCTTAGGGTCTTTGAATTAAATCATAGATATTTGAATTGGGCATTTAAAATTATATAAAATATTTCAAATGCTCAAATATCTCCAAACTAAAATGTTTCATGTTGGAAATAATCCAACTATGGACCAGGAGTAGTTTGGTGATTTTAGGAGTTGCCTAAGTATTTTTAATAATTCAACAAAGTTGCAGAAGTATTAAAAAATAGAAAACAGGAGAAATAGCAAAACTTACCTGGCGCCCAGCACCCGGCCCACCTGCCGGCCCAGCCCAGCGCCGCTCCAGCGAGCTGCTTGCCGGCCAGGCAGGCAGGCAGGTGCCCGACGGCGGCCGCAGCATGCGCCACGCAGCTGGCCGTCGCCCTGCTTCACCTCCTCGCCTCGTGGCTGGATGGATGAACTCCACGCCGCGCCGTGAACCCCCAGGACACCTCCATTCTCCCCAACTCCTCTCTCTCGCGCTCCCCCACCATGGCCGACGCCATCGCCGCCACCCCTCGCCGTAGCCACGCCCTCCGTCAACCCCACGCCGTGCCGCCGTGTCCAGGAGCTCCGCCACCCTCCTCTCCTTCGAGCAAGCCGAGCCCCGAGCGCTCGCAAGGCCCGAGTCCACCGCATCGACCTCGACCGAACCGCCGTCGCCGGAGATCCCCTTCAACGCCATCGTCGCTCCCGCCCGTCCCCGGCCGCACCAAGTGCTTCGTCGAACTCCCCATGAGCTTAACCATCTTCCCCTCCCTTCTTTTCTTGCTCCCGAGCCGTGTAGCGACCTCCCGGAGCTCAACCGCACCCACCGCCGCGGAGCTCGTCGCCGACGTGCTCCCGGTCACTCTCCGGCCACTACTTGGTGTCCATCATGCTCACCACGTCACGTAGCACCTAACCAGCTACTCCCCGCACCTCACTGACCCCTCTAGCATAAAGTTCGCCTTCGGCCAAACTCCGGTGGCCGCCAAAGTCGTCGCCGGCGCCAACTCCGGCCACCCCGACCCCAACGGACTCCACCAAGAGTTGCGGCTCCTCCTCAGCTCCACCCCGATGGCCTCCGCGACTCGTTTGGTTGACCTGGACGTCCCCGTTGACCCTGACGTCATCCTAACGCATGGCCGACGCAACAAATTAATTTCTGGATTTATTCTAATATAGGAAATTCCTGAATATAGTTTAAACTTCAAAAATTCATAACTTTTAATCTGTAACTCCAAATCAGACAAGTTATATATGAAAAATGATCAGAAAAATCCAATCTATCCATCTGTACTATTTTCATGCATGATTAAACAAGTTGACTTGATGTTTAATGCAGAACAAGATAAAACACTTTAAAGGGCCATGTATGAGTTTGAAAGTTGAATCTTTGGTTCAAATTGGTTCAAACCCTTCTGGTTTTAGTTGCATTAGCCCAACACACTCATATTGCCATGTTTCATGCATGCATCATATTGTCGCACATTGTTTGGTGATGGTTGTGTATCGGTGTTCTTTGCGGCAGGTTCTGCCCCCGAGGAGTACCGTGATTACCCTAGCGAAGAACCATATCAGTGCATCGAACCATCAGGCAAGCAACCAACTATTTGATCATATCGATACAATCCCATGTTCTCGCTCCTGCTCACTTTTACTGCATTAAGACAACGCGTTTCAAACTGCTGTGTGCTACGGTAGTTGAACCCACTTCCTCTGCATGACCTGTCATTGCCACAGTAACTAGATGAAACTCACTAGCATGTGTAGGAGTTGATTGAGCCATATGTATGTGTTGTTCCTACCTTGCTATGCCTGCTATGCTTAGAGTCGTGTCAGGTCTGGTTCGTCTGGGTGATGAGCTAGAGTGAAATGATTATGTCAGTAATGAGAGTGATGTGGTGAACACGATTTGGTAAAGGTATCGATGAGAGGCCATGTAGGAGTACATGGTGGGTTGTTTCATTGAAGCCGACCTTAAGCACTGAGATCTGTATGTGTGATTTAAGATACAGCTACTACCATGCATTGGGCCCTGAAATATGACCCCGCTCGACTTCTTATTCACCCTAGTTCTCTGTCCAGGAGTTGCAAGTAGTTTCTGGTGTTTGTAGCCTACTGGAGGCCGTGAACAGCGCTGACCGTAAGGGTGGGCTATGATGCGGTAGGTACGTGGCCGGGAATACCGGGCACCCGTTAGGTGTCACGGAACCCTGTACACATCGTTCGGGGCCGTATGGGAAACCTCGGCCGGACTCCCTGTGGATGGAACCTGGATAGGCGATAAACCTGGACTAGAGACTTAGGTGTTTAGGTAGGTCGTGGTCTACACCCACGTCGGCTTTCGCTTGAAGTCTGCCGAGCACATGTCGTGTGCAGACGCTAAGTGGTGGAAACATGTATGAAGAAGTACACCCCTGCAGGGTTATCATGATCTATTCGAATAGCCGCGTCCGCGGTAAAGGACTACTTGGTTGCCTATACAGTTCATAGACAAGTAAATGGAAACTACTAAAAGCGTCAAGATAAGTGTGAGTGCCGAGGATGGCTCTTCCGTAGGAAGACGGAGGTGGATCCTCGGTAGTGTATTGGAGTGGTGAGTAGTGGACTCGTGTGCGCAAAACCATTTCAAAATGGAGTCTCGTAGGATAGCCTAGCCAAGAGTCAAAGCTGGCTTGCTGCAACAACTCCACCAACCCTTCTTGATAATGTGCATGTATGTAGGATCTGATGTAAGTCTTGCTGAGTACCTTTGTACTCATGTTGCTATAATTTACATTTTTTTTACAGAAGACGCTGCCACCCCTTCTGATGGGTTCTTCGTAGACGTTGACATCAATGAGTAGGCTAAGGCCCAGGTGGTGATCCTGAGCTTGTGAAGGACCACGTAGTATAGCTAGGCTTTCCAAGCCTCTTTTATTTTACTAGTTGTCTGTACTCAGACAAGTTACTTCCGCTGCTGGTTTGTATGACTGTATGACTTGAACGCTGGGTCGTGTGACCCGTACCTATGTGTATGTTATGTATGGCTCTCTGAGCCTTAAATAAAGTACTTGTGTCGTAGAGTCATGTTGTGATGCCTTGTTGTATTTGCACATATCGAGCATAATGTGTGTATGATTGAAATGCTTGGTATGTGTGGGATCTGACTATCTAGTTGTTTATCTTTAGTAGCCTCTCTTACGGGGAAATGTCTCCTAGTGTTACCACTGAGCCATGGTAGCTTGCTACTGCTCTGGAACACTTAGGCTGGCCGGCATGTGTCCTTCTTCGTTCCTGTGTCTGTCCCTTCGGGGAAATGTCACACATTGAGTACCGGAGTCCTGTTAGCCCGCTACAGCCCGGTTTACCGGAGTCCTGCTAGCCCAGTGCTACAGCCCGGACCCACTTGCTGATGACCGACACGTTCGATGCTGGGTCATGGATGCCTGTCCCTGTAAGTCTGTGCCACTTTGGGTTTACGACTAGCCATGTCAGCCCGGGCTCCTTATCATATGGATGCTAGCGACACTATCATATACGTGTGCCAAAAGGCGCAAACGGTCCCGGGCAAAGGTAAGACGACACCCGTGGGAATACCGTGTGTGAGGCCGCAAAGTGATATGAGGTGTTACATGCTAGACCTATGTGGCATCGAGTCGGGGTCCTGACAACATATTCCTTTGACTATGAGATTATGCAACTCCAGAATACCGGAGGAACACCTTGTGTGCTATCAAACGTCACAACGTAACTGGGTGATTATAGAGATGCTCTACAGGTGTCTCCAAAGGTGTTTGTTTAGTTGGCATAGATCAAGATTAGGATTTGTCACTTCGTGTATCGGAGAGGTATCTCTGGGCCCTCTCGGTAATGCACATCACTATTAGCCTCGCAAGCAATGTGACTAATGAGTTAGTTATGGGATGATGCATTACGGAACGAGTAAAGAGACTTGCCGGTAATGAGAATGAACTAGGTATGAAGATACCACGATCGAATCTCGGGCAAGTAACATACCGATGACAGAGGGAATAACGTATGTTGTTATGCGATTTGACCAATAAAGTTCTTCGTAGAATATGTAGGAGCCAATGTGAGTATCCAGGTTCCGCTATTGGTTATTGATCGGAGGTGTGTCTCAGTCATGTCTACATAGTTCTCGAACCCGTATGGTCCGCACGCTTAACGTTCGATGACGATTTGTATAATGAGTTATGTGTTTTTGATGACCGAAGTTTGTTTGGAGTACTGGATGTGATCACGGACATGACGAGGAGTCTCGAAATGGTCGAGACATAAAGAATGATATATTGGACGATGTTATTCGGACACCGGATGAGTTCTGAGAGGTACCGGATAACTATCGGAGTGCCGGAGGGTTATCGGACCCCCCGGGGAACTAATGGGCCTCCATGGGTCTTAGTGGATAGAGAGGAGGGCCACAAGGGGCTGGCCGCACCCCCCTTGCAGTCTGAATTGGACTAGGGGAAGGGGGCGGCGCCCCCTTTCCCTTTCCCTCTCCCTCCCTCTCCCTTCCTTCTTCCCCCTCCCACCAAGTGGAATCCTACTAGGACTTGGAGTCCTAGTAGGACTCCTCTCGCCTGGCACGTCCTACAGGGGCCGGACAGCCTCCCCCTCCCGTCCTTTATATACGGAGGCAGGGGGCACCCTAGAACACACAAGATCAATTGACTTTGCCGTGTGGGGTGCCCCCCTCCACAATTTACCACCTCGGTCATATTGTCGTAGTGCTTAGGCGAAGCCCTGCGCGGATCACATCATCAACACCGTCATCACACCATCGTGCTGACGGAACTCTCCCTCGTCGTCAACTAGATCCACAGCTCGAGGGACGTCATCATGCTGAACATGTGTTGAATGATAACCCACAAGTATAGGGGATCGCAACAGCTTTCGAGGGTAGAGTATTCAACACAAATTTATTGATTTGACACAAGGGGAGCCAAAGAATATTCTCAAGTATTAGCAGCTGAGTTGTCAATTCAAACACACCTGGAAACTTAGTATCTGTAGCAAAGTGTTTAGTAGCAAATTAATATGATAGTGGTGGTAGCGGCAACAAAAGTAAAGACAGCAAAAGTAATGTTTTTGGTATTTTGTAGTGATTGTAACAGTAGCATCGGGAAAGTAAATAAGCGAGAACCAGTATATGGAAAACTCGTAGGCACTGGATGAGCGATGGATAATTATGCCGGATGTGATTCATCATGTAACAGTCATAACATAGGGTGACACAGAACTAGCTCCAATTCATCAATGTAATGTAGGCATGTATTCCATATATAGTCATACGTGCTCATGGAAAAGAACTTGCATGACATCTTTTGTCCTACCTCCCATGGCAGCGGGGTCCTATTGGAAACTAAGGGATATTAAGGCCTCCTTTTAATAGAGAACCGGAACAAAGCATTAGCACATAGTGAATACATGAACTCCTCAAACTATGGTCATCACCGGGAGTGGTCCCGATTATTGTCACTTCGGGGTTGCCGGATCATAACACATAGTAGGTGACTATAGACTTGCAAGATAGGATCAAGAACTCACATATATTCATGAAAACATAATAGGTTCAGATCTGAAATCATGGCACTCGGGCCCTAGTGACAAGCATTAAGCATAGCAAAGTCATAGCAACATCAATCTCAGAACATAATGGATACTAGGGATCAAACCCTAACAAAACTAACTCGATTACATGATAAATCTCATCCAACCCATCACTGTCTAGCAAGCCTACGATGGAATTACTCACACACGACGGTGAGCATCATGAAATTGGTGATGGAGGATGGTTCATGATGACGACGGCGACGAATCCCCCTCTCCGGAGCCCCGAACGGACTCCAGATCAGCCCTCTCAAGAGGTTTTAGCTTGGCGGCGGCTCCGTATCGTAAAACATGATGATTTATTCTCTCTTATTTTCTTCTCCCCGAAAGCAGTTATATAGAGTTGGATTTGGAGTCGGGGGGTCTCCAGGGGGCCCATGAGGTAGGGGGCGCGCCCTAGGGGGGGGGGCGCCCCCACCCTCGTGAGAAGGGTGTGGGACCCCTGGTCTTCATCTTTGGCGAGGATTTTTTTATTATTTATTCTAAGATATCCCGTGGAGTTTCAGGTCATTCCGAGAACTTTTGTTTTCTGCACATAAAACAACACCATGGCAATTCTGCTGAAAACAGCGTCAGCCGGGTTAGTTCCATTCAAATCATACAAGTTAGAGTCCAAAACAAGGGCAAAAGTGTTTGGAAAAGTAGATACGACGGAGACATATCAACTCCCCCAAGCTTAAACCCTTGCTTGTCCTCAAGCAATTCAGTTGACAAACTGAAAGAAAGAAAGAAAAACTTTTACAAACTCTGTTTGCTCTTGTTGTTGTAACTATGTCAAGCCAGCATTCAAGTTTTCAGCATAGATCATAACTAACCACACTTGCAATAATTCTCAGGTCTCATAATTACTCATATCAATAGCATAATCAACTAGCAAGTCATAATAATAAATCTCGGATGACAACACTTTCTCAAAACAATCATAATATGATATAACAAGATGGTATCTCGCTAGCCCTTTCTGATACCGCAAAACATAAATGCAGAGCACCTTTAAAGATCAAGGACTGACTAGACATTGTAATTCATGGTAAAAGAGATCCAATCATAGTCATACCCAATATAAATTAACAGTGATGGATGCAAATGACGGTTGTGCTCTCCAGCTAGTGCTTTTTAATAAGAGGGTGATGACTCAACATAAAAGTAAATGGATAGGCCCTTCGCAGAGGGAAGCAGGGATTTGTAGAGGTGCCAGAGCTCGATTTTGAAATAGAGATAAATTGTATTTTGAGCGGTATACTTTCATTGTCAACATAACAACCAAGAGATGGCGATATCTCCCATGCTACACACATTATAGGCGGTTCCCAAACAGAATGGTAAAGTTTATACTCCCCCTCCACCAACCAGCATCAATCCATGGCTTGATCGAAACAACGAGTGCCTCCAACATACATCAGGTCCTAGGGGGAGTTTTGTTTGCAATTAATGTTGATTTAGTTTGCATAAAGCATGGGACTGGGCATCCCGGTGACCAGCCATTTTCTCGTGAGTGAGGAGCGGAGTCCACTCCTCTTGAGAATAACCCGCCTAACACGGAAGATAAGGACAACCTTGGTTGATACATGAGCTATTCGAGCATACAAAACAGAATGTTTATTTCAAGGTTTAGAGTTTGACACATACAAATTTACTTGGAACGGCAGGTAGATACCACATATAGGAAGGTATGGTGGACTCATCTGGAATAACTTTGGGGTTTAAGGGATTGGATGCACAAGCATTATTCCCGCTTAGTACAGGTGAAGGATAGGAAAAGACTGGGAAGCGACCAACTAGAGAGCGACAACAGCCATGTACATGCATTAAAATTAATAAACATTGGATGCAAGCATGAGTAGGATATAATCCACCATGAACATAAATATCGTGAAGGCTATGTTGATTTGTTTCAACTACATGCGTGAACATGTGCCAAGTCAAGTCACTTAAATCATTCAAAGGAGGATACCACCCCATCATACCACATCATAATCATCTCAATAGCATGTTGGCACACAAGGTAAACCATTATAACTCATAGCTAATCAAGCATGGCACAAGCAACTCTGATCTCTAATTGTTATTGCAAACATGTTTATTCATAATAAGTTGAATCAAGAACGAGGGACTCATCATATTTACAAAAACAAAAGAGGTCGAGTTCATACCAGCTTTTCTCATCTCAGTCAGTCCATCATATATCATCATAGTTGCCTTTCACTTGCACGACTGAATGGTGTGAATAATAATAATAGTGCATGTGCATTGGACTAAGCTGGAATCTGCGAGCATTCAATAAACAGGAGAAGACAAGGCAATATGGGCTCTTGGTTAAATCAACAATAATGCATACAAGAGCCACTTCAACAATTTAATTATGGTCTTCTCCTACTGACCCCCAAAGAAAAGAAAAGAAATAAAACTATTTACACAGGAAAGCTCTCAACAAGCAAAAGAAGAACGGGAAATATTTTTGGGTTTTCTTTTTAATTATTACTACTACAGCAGGAAAATAAACTACTACTAAATTTTTTTCTTAAGGTTTAACAAACACACAAGAAGAAAGCAGGAAAAATAAAATAAACTATCATGGATATTACAGTGAAAAAGTATGAGCACCGACATCTAGTAATGAGTGTGTGTGAGCATAAATGTAATGTCGATGAGAAATACGTACTCCCCCAAGCTTAGGCTTTTGGCCTAAGTTGGTCTATGGCCATGGCTGGCCTGGCGGATATCCATAATAATAGTTGTTGGGGTCGTACTGTGATGAAGAATAGTTGGGATCATACTGATGTGCAGCGGTTATCGCCCGCTGAGCTACAGCGAGGAGTCGAGCTGCCTCCGCTCTCCTCTCGTACTCTTCTGCCTCCTCTTTGGTAATAACATATCTTCCTTTTGTTTGGGAATCAAAGAAGGCAGGACCAGGGGGAGTAATACGGAAAACACGTCGTTTATCAAAAAATTAAACGATATAAGAGAGGTGATTTAGGCCTCTCGACAAACTGGTGCGAAGCCATAGAGTCATAATCTAAATATGCAGGAGGCAACTCGGTATCACCCTCACGAATGTCTATCTCAAGAAAATTAGCTAAGCGGGTTGCATAAATTCCTCCAAAGAAATCTCCATTATGTCTATTATGATGCAACCTACGAGCTACAATGGCTCCCATATGATAAGATTGGTCTCCTAACACAGCACTCCTAAGAATGCTAAGATCAGGGACACACATGTGACATGCTTCATCCTTAGCATTTATGCATCTATCGACGAAGAGAGCAAAATAATGTATGGCAGGAAAGTGAATGCTCCCTATGGTAGCCTGCGTTATATCTCTAGATTCCCCCACAGTTATACTAGCAAGAAAATTTCTAAATTCAGATTTAGGGGGATCCCTAACACTACCCCATGATGGAAGTTTGCATGCAAGAGTGAAATCCTCTAAGTCCATGGTATAAGATTTGTCATAAAGATCAAACATGACTGAAGGAGAATTATGCGAAGATGAATACTCAAACCTCCTCACAAATGAACTTGTGAAATCATGATACTGGGGGCATTTGTTAGCCTCAAAATCCTCAAGACCGGCATTGCGCAAATATGCTTTGTATTCTTCTTTAATTCCCGCACGGCCCATAAAATTTTCCGACGACCATTCGCAAGGCCGTACTGGAGCATCTCTTGGTGGATCCTCGTCAGTATCGCGCATAGCAATCCTAGGTCCTTGCTTCTTAGAGGAACCACCTTGGAACATTTTACTAAGCATATTGTTTTTCTCTGAAAAATTCTGAAATTTTTAGTAACTTCAAAATAAAAGTAAACCATCTTCAATAATATTGATAGCAACTACTCCTACAAGTGCCTAGAGCCTATATCAAGCATTAGAACTACTTGGAACCATATAAATTTGACATGCAAGCTCAAGAACATGGTCACCTATGCAGCACAAATTTGCAAAGAATAAAGCACTAGAACAAAAACTAATTGGACCAATGGAGGAGTCACATACCAAGGAACAATCTCCCCAAGCAGTTTTGCGAGAGGTGCTTTGAGCAAGGAGATCGAAAATCACAGCAAAAGTGGCTGGAACTCGTGCTTGAGTTGGTTTTTCGGGTTTGTGTGAGACAGAGGAAGAAGATGGGTGCTGGGATAAGTGGAGGAGGGCCACCATGGGCCCACGAGGTAGGGGGCGCGCCCTAAGGGGGGGGGGGCACCACCCTCGTGGCCAGGTGGCAGCTCCTCCCGCGGTAATTTTTGCACAGTAAATCCTCAAATATTCCTGAAAAAATCATATTAAATTGGCATGTCATTCTAAGGACCTTTATTTTTGGGATATTTTTATATTGCACGGATAAGTCAGAAAACAGACAGAAAAATACTATTTTTACTTTATTTCTACTAATTAACAGAAAGTATAGAGAGGGTACAGAAGGTTGTGCTTCTAGTTTCATCCATCTCATGCTCATCAAAAAGAATCCACTAACAAGGTTGATCAAGTCTTGTTAACAAACTCATTCTGATAATCATGAAACTGGAGAAATTTCGAATAACACTAAGTTACCTCAACGGGGATATGCACATCCCCAATAATAAGAATATCATATTTCTTCTTGATAGTAGGAAGAGGAAATTCAAAACCTCCAAATATAATCGATGAAATTTTTCCAATGGAGTTGATACTATGAACTTGAGGTTGTTTCCTCAAAAAGTGTACCGTATGCTCATTACCATTAACATGAAAAGTCACATTGCCTTTGTTGCAATCAATAACAGCCCCTGCAGTATTAAGAAAAGGTCTTCCAAGAATAATAGACATACTATCATCCTCGGGAATATCAAGTATAACAAAGTCCGTCAAAATAGTAACGTTTGCAACCACAAGAGGCACATCCTCACAGATACCGACAGGTATAGCATTTGATTTATCAGCCATTTGCAAAGATATTTCAGTAGGTGTCAACTTATTCAAGTCAAGTCTACGATATAAAGAGAGAGGCATAACACTAACACCGGCTCCAAGATCACATAAAGCGGTTTTAATATAATTTCTTTTAACAGAGCAAGGTATAGTAGGTACTCCGGGATCTCCAAGTTTCTTTGGTATTCCACCCTTAAAAGTATAATTAGCAAGCATGGTGGAAATCTCAGCTTTCGGTATCTTTCTTTTATTAGTAATGATATCCTTCATATATTTAGCATAAGGATTTGTTTTGAGCACATCAGTTAATCGCATACGCAAAAAGATAGGCCTAATCATTTCAGCAAAGCGCTCAAAATCCTCGTCATCCTTTTTCTTGGATGGTTTCGGAGGAAAAGGCATGGGTTTATGAACACAAGGTTCCCTTTCTTTACCATGTTTCCTAGCAACAAAGTCTCTTTTATCATAACGTTGATTCTTTGATTGTGGGTTATCAAGATCAACAGCAGGTTCAATTTCTACATCATTATTATTACTAGGTTGAGCATCATCATTAACATCATCATTACTATTTTTATTAGGTTCATGTTCATTACCAGATTGTGTTTCAGCATCAGACATAGATATATCATTTGGATTATCAGGTGGTTCAGCAATAGGTTCACTAGAAGTTTGCATAGTTCTATCATTTTTTTCTTCTTCTTTTTAGAAGAACTAGGAACATCAATATTATTTCTTTGAGAATCTTGCTTGATTCTCTTAGGGTGGCCTTCAGGATACAAAGGTTCCTGAGTCATTCTACCAGTTCTAGTAGCCACTCTAACAACATAATCATTTTTCTTACTATTCATTTCATCAAGCACTTTTTTTTGAGCCTTAAGTACTTGTTCTACTTGAGTGGTAACCATAGAAGCATGTTTGCTAACAAGTTTAAGTTCACATTTAATATTAGCCATATAATTACCCAAGCATCTAATCATATAAGCATTTTCTTTTAGTTTTCTACCAAAATAAGCATTGA
This sequence comes from Triticum aestivum, assembly GCF_018294505.1. NCBI lineage: Eukaryota > Viridiplantae > Streptophyta > Magnoliopsida > Poales > Poaceae > Triticum > Triticum aestivum. The sequence goes on along the minus strand of NC_057803.1, from coordinate 166,557,115 downwards.
AGTCATCTTTCTTAAACATAAAGTCATCAAACTCATCCAAGCACTGACTAGCAATTTTAGTAGGAGGGACTTCAGCTTTATCATATCTATAGAGAGAATTTACCTTTACTACCTGTGTCGGGATATCGGGATCAGGAGGTTCTTCAATAAATAAAGAATTGAGATCATATGTTTCTTCAACAGGCGGCATATTAAGACCATGTATTTCTTCAATAGGAGGTAAATTCTTAACGTCTTCAGCTTTAATACCTTTTTCTTTCATAGATTTCTTTGCCTCTTGCATATCTTCGGGTCTGAGAAATAGAACACCTCTCTTCTTCGGAGTTGGTTTAGGAATAGGTTCAGTAATTGGAGCAGGAGCTGGCTCAGGAGGTGGCTCAGGAGGTGCCCAATTATTTTCATTTGTCAACATATTATTCAATAGAATTTCAGCTTCATCCGGTGTTCTTTCCCTGAAAAGAGAACCAGCACAACTATCCAGGTAATCTCTAGAAGCATCGAGTTTCTTAAGAGGATGATCAGGCAAAGCATTAAGTAACTTGAGAAGCCTCCCCCAAGCTTGTGGGAGACTCTCTTCTTCAATTTGCACAAAATTATATATATCCCTCAAAGCAACTTGTTTCTTATGAGCAGGGAAATATTTGGCAGAGATGTAATAAATCATATCCTGGGGACTACGCACACAACCAGGATCAAGAGAATTAAACCATATCTTAGCATCACCCTTTAATGAGAATGGAAATATTTTAATTATATAAAAGTAACGCGATCTCTCATCATTAGTAAACAGGGCAGCTATATCATTTAACTTAGTAAGATGTGCCACAACAGTTTCAGATTCATAGCCATAAAATGGATCAGATTCAACCAAAGTAATTATATCAGGATCAAGAGAGAATTCATAATCCTTATCCGGAACACAAATAGGTGAAGTAGCAAAAGCAGGGTCGGGTTTCATTTTATCTCTAAGTGATTCTTTGTTCCATTTAATCAATAACCTCTTAAGCTCATATCTATCCCTGCAAGCTAAAATAGCGGTAGAAGATTCCATATTAAAAAGATAGCCCTCAGGAATAACAGACATATTTTCATCATCACTATCATCATCGTATTCAGATTCAATAATTTCTTTTTCTCTAGCCCTAGCAATTTGTTCATCAAGAAATTCACCAAGGGGCACAGTAGTATCAGGCATAGAAGCAATTTCATCATAAGTATCATGCATAGCAGAAGTGGCATCATCAATAACATGCGACATATCAGAACGAATAGCAGAAGCAGGTGTAGGTGTCGCTAGCTTACTCATAACAGAAGGTGAATCAAGTGCAGAGCTAGATGGCAGTTCCTTATCTCCCCTCGTAGTTGAGGGATAGATCTTGGTTTTTGGATCTCTCAAGTTCTTCATAATGATAAGCAGATATAAATCCCAAGTGACTCAAAGAATAGAGCTATGCTCCCCGGCAATGGCGCCAGAAATTAGTCTTGATAACCCACAAGTATAGGGGATCGCAACAGCTTTCGAGGGTAGAGTATTCAACCCAAATTTATTGATTCGACACAAGGGGAGCCAAAGAATATTCTCAAGTATTAGCAGCTGAGTTGTCAATTCAACCACACCTAGAAACTTAGTATCTGCAGCAAAGTGTTTAGTAGCAAAGTAATATGATAGTGGTGGTAGCGGCAACAAAAGTAAAGACAACAAAAGTAATGTTTTTGGTATTTTGTAGTGATTGTAACAGTAGCAGCGGGAAAGTAAATAAGCGAGAACCAGTATACGGAAAACTCGTAGGCACCGGATTAGTGATGGATAATTATGCCGGATGCGGTTCATCATGTAACAGTCATAACATAGGGTGACACAGAACTAACTCCAATTCATCAATGTAATGTAGGCATGTATTTCGTATATAGTCATACGTGCTTATGGAAAAGAACTTGCATGACATCTTTTGTCCTACCCTCCCGTGGCAGCGGGGTCCTATTGGAAACTAAGGGATATTAAGGCCTCCTTTTAATAGAGAACCGGAACAAATCATTAGCACATAGTGAATACATGAACGCCTCAAACTACGGTCATCACCGGGAGTGGTCCCAATTATTGCCACTTCAGGGTTCATAACACATAGTAGGTGACTATATACTTGCAAGATAGGATCAAGGACTCACATATATTCATGAAAACATAATAGGTTCAGATCTAAAATCATGGCACTCGGGCCCTAGTGACAAGCATTAAGCATAGCAAAGTCATAGCAACATCAATCTCAGAACATAATGGATACTAGGGATCAAACCCTAACAAAACTAACTCGATTACATGATAAATATCATCCAACCCAACACCGTCCAGCAAGCCTACAATGGAATTACTCATGCACGGCAGTGAGCATCATGAAATTGGTGATGGAGGATGGTTGATGATGACAACGGCGACGAATCCCCCTCTCCGGAGCCCCGAACGGACTCCAGATCAGCCCCCTCGAGAGGTTTTAGGGCTTGGCGGCGGCTCCGTATCGTAAAACGTGATGATTTCTTCTCTCCTATTTTTTCTCTCTCCGAAAGCAAATATATACTATTGGAGTTGGCGTCGAAGGGCATCCAGGGGGCCCACGAGGTAGGGGGGCGCGCCCTAGGGGGGGGGCACCCTCGTGAGAAGGGTGTGGGCCCTCTGGTCTTCATCTTTGACGAGGATTTTTTGTTATTTTTTCTAAGATATTCCGTGGAGTTTCAGGTCATTCCGAGAATATTTGTTTTCTGCACATAAAACAACACCATGGCAATTCTGCTGAAAACAGCGTCAGTCCAGGTTAGTTCCATTCAAATCATACAAGTTAGAGTCCAAAACAAGGGCAAAAGTGTTTGGAAAAGTAGATACGACGGAGACGTATCACTGAACACAGAGGTGCCATACGTTCAGTACTTGGATCGGTTGGATCGTGAAGACGTTTGACTACATCAACCGTGTTACATAATGCTTCCGCTTTCGGTCTACAAGGGTACATGGACACACTCTCCCCTCACGTTGCTATGCATCTCCTAGTTAGATCTTGCATGATCATAGGATTTTTTTAAATTACTACGTTCCCCAACAGTGGCATCCAAACCAGGTCTATGCGTAGATGTTATATGCACGAGTAGAACAGAAAGAGTTGTGGGCGATAATAGTCATACCGCTTACCACCGACTTCTTACTTTGATTCTGCGGTATTGTTGCTAAAGTGGCCCGGACCGACATTGCATGACCGCGTTCATGAGACTGGTTCTACCGACGTGCTTCACACACAGGTGGCTGGCGGGTGTCTGTTTCTCCAACTTTAGTTGAATCGAGTTTGACTATGGTCGGTCCTTGTTGAAGGTTAAAACAACACACTTGACCAAAAATCATTGTGGTTTTGATGTGTAGGTAAGAACGGTTCTTGCTAGAAGCCCATAGCAGCCACGTAAAACTTGCAACAACAAAGTAGAGGACGTCTAACTTGTTTTTGCAGGGCATGTTGTGATGTGATATGGTCAAGACATGATGAAATATAAATTGTTGTATGAGATGATCATGTTTTGTAACAAGTTATCGGCAACTAGTAGGAGCCTTATGCTTGTTGCTTTATTGTATGAAATGCAATCGCCATGTAATTTCTTTACTTTATCACTAAGCAGTAGCGATAGTCATATAAGCAATAGTTGGCGAGACGACAATGACGCTATGATGGAGATCAAGATGTCTAGCCGGTGACGATGGAGATCATGACGGTGCTTTGGAGATGGAGATCAAAGGCACGAGATGATGATGGCCATATCATGTCACATATTTTGATTGCATGTGATGTTTATCCTTTTTGCATCTTATTTTGCTTAGTACGGCGGTAGCATTATAAGATGATCCCTCACTAACATTTCAAGGTATAAGTGTTCTCCCGGAGTATGCACCATTGCGACAGTTCATCGTGCCGAGACGCCACGTGATGATCGGGTGTGATAAGCTCTACGTTCACATACGACAGGTGCAAGTCAGTTTTGCACATGCAGAATACTCGGGTTTAACTTGAAGAGCCTAGCATGTTTAGACATGGCCTTGGAACACTGGAGACCAAAAGGTCGAACGTGAATCATATAGTAGATATGATCAACATAGAGATGTTCACCATTGAAAACTACTCCATCTCACGTGATGATCGGACATGGTTTAGTTTATATGGATCACGTGATCATTTAGATGACTCGAGGGATGTCTATCTAAGTGGGAGTTCTTAAGTAATTTGATTAATTGAACTTAATTTATCATGAACTTAGTCCTGATAGTTCTCGCATATCTATGTTGTAGATCAATAGCTTGCGATGTAGCTCCCCATTTTTTTTGATATGTTCCTAGATAAAACTAAACTGAAAGATGGTAGTAGCAACGATGTGGACTAGGTCCATGATCTGAGGATTATCATCGTTGCTGCACAGAAGAATTATGTCCTTGATGCACCGCTAGGTGACAGACCCATTGTAGGAGCCGATGCAGACGTTATGAACGTCTGGCAAGCTCGATATGATGACTCCTTGATAGTTTAGTGCACCATGCTTTACGGCTTAAAACCGGGACTTCAAAAACATTTAGAACGCCATGGAGCATATGAGATGTTTCAAGAGTTGAAATTAGTATTTCAGACTAATGCCCGTGTCGAGAGGCATGAGACCTCTCACAGTACTTTGCCTACAAGATGGAGGAGAATAGCTCAACCGGTGAGCATGTGCTCAGATTGTCTGGGTACTACAATTGGTTGAATCAAGTGGGAGTTAATCTTCCAGATAAGATAATGATTGACAAAGTTCTCTAGACAGTATCACCAAGTTACTAGAACTTCGTGATGAACTATAATATGCAAGGGATGAACAAGACAATTCCCGAGCTCTTCACAATGCTAAAGGCTATGGAGGTAGAAATCAAGAAAGAGCATCAAGTGTTGATGGTTAAAAAGACCACTAATTTCAAGAAAAAGGACAAAGGGAAGAAGGGGAACTTCAAGGAGAATAGCAAGAAAGTTGCTGCTCCCGGGAAGAAGCCCAAGTCTGGACCTAAGCCTGAAACTGAGTGCTTCTACTTCAAAGGAAATGGTCACTAGAAGCGGAACTGCCCCAAACATTTGGCGGATAAGAAGGATGGCAAAGTGAACAAAGGTATATTTGATATACAGATTATTGATGTGTACTTTACTAATGTTCATAGTAACCCCTAGGTATTTGATACCGGTTCAGTTGCTAAGATTAGTAACTCCAAACAGGAGTTGCAAAATGAACAGAGACTAGTTAAGGGCAAGGTGACAATGTGTGTTGGAAATGATTACAAGGTTGATAAGATCACCATCTCACACTCCTTTTACCTTCGAGATTAGTGGTGAACCTAAAATAAATGTTATTTGGTATTTGCGTTGAGCATGAATATGATTGGATCATGTTTATTGCAATACGGTTATTCATTTAAGTCAAAGAATAATTGTTGTTCTGTTTACATGAATAAAACCTTCTATGGTCATACACTTAATATAAATGGTTTGTTGAGTCTCGATCATAGTGATACACATATTCATAATATTGATGCCAAAAGATGCAAAGTTGACAATGATAGTGCAACATTCTTGTGGCACTGCCGTTTAGGTCATATTGGTTTAAAGGGCATGAAGAAACTCCATGCTGATGGGCTTTTGGAATCACTTGATTATGAATCACTTGATGCTTGCGAACCATGCCTCATGGGCAAGATGAGTAAGACTCCGTTCTTCGGAACAATGGAGCGAGCCACTGACTTATTAGAAATAATACATACTGATGTATGCGGTCCGATGAGTGTTGAGGCTCGCGGTGGGTATCGTTATTTTTTGACCTTCACAGATGATTTGAGCAGATATTGGTATATCTACTTAATGAAACATAAGTCTGAAACATTTGAAAAGTTCAAAGAATTTCAGAGTGAAGTGGAAAATCATCGTAACAAGAAAATAAAGTTTATATGATCTGATCATGGAGGTGAATATTTGAGTTACGTGTTTGGCCTTCATCTTAAACAATGTGGAATAGTTTCACAACTCAGGCCACCTGGAACACCACAGCGTAATGGTGTGTCCGAACGTCATAATCGTACTTTATTAGATATGGTGCGATCTATGATGTCTCTTAACTGATTTACCACTATTGTTTTGGGGTTATGCATTAGAGACAGCTACATTCACATTAAATAGGGCACCATCTAAATCCGTTGAGACGACACCATATGAACTATGGTTTGGCAGGAAACTAAAGCTGTCGCTTCTTAAAGTTTGGGGTTGCAATGTGATACGTCTCCAACGTATCTATAATTTTTTATTGTTCCATACTATATTATATTCTGTTTTGGACATTATTGGGCTTTATTATACACTTTTATATTATTTTTGGGACTAACCTATTAACCAGAGGCCCAACCCAGAATTGCTGTTTTTTTGCCTATTTTAGGGTTTCGCAAAAAAAGAATATCAAACGGAGTCCAAACGGAATGAAACCTTCGGGAACGTGATTTTCGGAACGAACATGATCCAGAGAACTTGGACCCTACATCAAGCAATCAATGAGGAAGGCACGAGGTAGGGGGCGCACCTACCCCCCAGGCGCGCCCTCCACCCTCGTGGCCCCTTGTTGCTCCACCGACGTACTCGTTTCTCATATATATACCTACGTACCCCCAAACTACCAGATACGGAGCCAAAACCCTAATTCCACCGCCGTAACTTTCGGTATCCACGAGATCCCACCTTGGGGCCTTTTCCGGAGCTCTGCCGTAGGGGGCATCGATCATGGAGGGCTTCTACATCAACACCATAGCCTCTTCGATGAAGTGTGAGTAGTTTACTTCAGACCTACGGGTCCATAGTTATTAGCTAGATGACTTCTTCTCTCTTTTTGGATCTCGATACAAAGTTCTCCCCCTCTCTTGTGGAGATCTATTCGATGTAATCTTCTTTTGCGGTGTGTTTGTTGAGACTGATGAATTGTGGGTTTATGATCAAGTTTATCTATGAGCAATATTTGAATCTTCTCTGAATTCTTTTATGTATGATTCGTTATCTTTGCAAGTCTCTTCGAATTATCAGTTTGGTTTGGCCTACTAGATTGATCTTTCTTGCAATGGGAGAAGTGCTTAGCTTTGGGTTCAATCTTGCGGTGTCCTTTCCCAGTGACAGTAGGGGCAACAAGGCACGTATTGTATTGTTGCCTTCGAGGATAACAACATGGGGTTTACATCATATTGCATGAGTATATCCCTCTACATCATGTCATCTTGCTTAAAGCGTTACTCTGTTCTCTTGAACTTAATACTCTAGATGCATGCTGGATAGCGATCGATGTGTGGAGTAATAGTAGTAGATGCAGGCAGGAGTCGGTCTACTTGTCTCGGGCGTGATGCCTATATACATGATCATACCTAGATATTCTCATAACTATGCTCAATTCCGTCAATTGCTCAACAGTAATTTGTTCACCCACCGTAAATACTTATGCTCTTGTGAGAAGCCACTAGTGAAACCTATGGCCCCCGGGTCTATCTTCCATCATATTAATCTTCCAATACTTAGTTATTTCCTTTGCCATTTATTTTACTTTGCATCTTTATCATAAAAATACCAAAAATATTATCTTATCATATCTATCAGATCTCACTCTCGTAAGTGACCGTGTAGCGATTGACAACCCCTTATCACGTTGGTTGCGAGGATTTATCTGTTTGTGTAGATGCGAGGGACTTGTGTGCGGCCTCCTACTGGATTGATACCTTGGTTCTCAAAAACTGAGGGAAATACTTACGCTACTTTGCTGCATCACCCTTTCCTCTTCAAGGGAAAACCAACGCAAGTGCTCAAGAGGTAGTAAGAAGGATTTCTGGCACCGTTGCCGGGGAGGTTCGCGCAAGACAAGTCAAGATTTGACTCCCGACAACGAGTCACTTGTGGCGCCGTTGCAAGTCAAGACATACCAAGTACCCATCACAAACCCTTATCTCCCGCATTACATTATTTGCCATTTGCCTCTCATTTTCCTCTCCCCCACTTCACCCTTGCCGTTTTATTCGCCCTCTCTCTCCATCCTCCCTCTCTTTCTCTATTAACCTTCTCTTTTCCGCTCACCTTTTTTCCACTATGCCAAAATCAAAAAGGGTTGGGAGTTCTCTCCCGAGTTTTAGTACTTTAGACAATCCTTCTATTCTCGCTAAACTCATAAATAAAGATGCTATGGAAAGACCTACCAGAGTTATCAATGAGAATCTTAATAATTTTGATGAAGATGATTCTGGAATTTTTCGTTATTTACTTGAGGAATCTTTGAAAGATGCTTGGGATAGACTATTAAGGATCAGGGCTAGCTATGTGCCTCAATACCAAATTGAAATTTACTTAAAAAGCTTTTATGTTGCCCTACCTTCTTCTTTTAAGCATGTCCTAGATTCTATATTTGAAGAAGTTTTTCTTGAAGGCGATGCCATAGACACTTATGAAAAGATGAAAACCATATTTGGTCACCCCATGAATGAGAAAGTTGAATCTACATCTCTTTTGCTCTCTTATCAAAACGAATCTATCAAAGAGATGAAGGCTAGCTTAGATACAAATTTCTGTAACATAACTAATCTTTATTCTACCATTAATAGCCATGTTATTTATCAAAATATAAATATTAATTCCATAGATAGAAAGTTTGCTCTTTTCTTCCCTAAAACCAAAGATGGCAATACCTAGATCTATCCTTGCTTTTATGCCTAGCTAGGGGCGTTAAACGATAGTGCTTGTTGGGAGGCAACCCAATTTTATTTTTATTCCTTGCCTTTTTCTCCTGTTTAGTAATAAATAATTTATCTAGCCTCTGTTTTGGTTGTGTTTTTTGTGTTTAATTAGTGTTTGTGCCAAGTAGAACCGCTGGGAAGACTTGGGAAAAGTCTTTTTAATCTTGCTGTAAAAAACAGAAACTTTAGCGCTCACGAGAATTGCTGCCATTTTTATTTGGAAAGTGATATTCAGTTAATTCTTTTTCCAAATGATTAATAGATAAATTAATCACGTCCAGCAATTTATTTTAGAATTTTTGGAGTTCCAGATCTTGCGTTAGCTACAGATTACTACAGACTGTTCTGTTTTTGACAGATTCTGTTTTTCGTGTGTTGTTTGCTTATTTTAATGAATCTATGGCTAGTAAAATAGTTTATAAACAATAGAGAAGTTGGAATAAAGTAGGTTTAACACCAATATAAATAAAGAATGAGTTCATTACAGTACCTTGAAGTGGTGTTTTGTTTTCTTTCGCTAACGGAGCTCACGAGATTTTCTACTTTAAGTTTTGTGTTGTGAAGTTTTCAAGTTTTGGGTAAAAGATTTGATGGATTATGGAACAAGGAGTGGAAAGAGCCTAAGCTTGGGTATGCCCATGGCACCCCAAGATAATCTAAGGACACCTAAAAGCCAAAGCTTGGGGATGCCCTGGAAGGCATCCCCTCTTTCGTCTACTTCCATCGGTAACTTTACTTGGAGCTATATTTTTATTTACCACATGAAATGTGTTTTGCTTGGAGCGTCTTGTATTATTTGAGTATTTATTTGTTAGTTTTCCACAATTGTCCTTTCTGTACACACCTTTTGAGAGAGACACACATGAATCGGAAATTGTTGGAATACTCTATGTGCTTCACTTATATCTTTTGAGTTATATAATTTTTGCTCTAGTGCTTCACTTATATCTTTTAGAGCACGTCGGTGGATTTGTTTTATAGAAACTATTGTTCTCTCATGCTTCACTTAGATTATTTTGAGAGTCCTACAAAACAGCATGGTAATTTTCTTTAATTATGTTAGGCATTCAAGATTAATAAAAAAATTCTTATGAGTGTGTTGAATACTATGAGAAGTTTGATACTTGATAATTGTTTTGAGATATGGAGATGGTAATATTAGAGTCATGCTAGTCGAGTAGTTGTGAATTTGAGAAATACTTGTGTTAAAGTTTGTGATTCCCGTAGCATGCACGTATGGTGAACCGTTATGTGATGAAGTCGGAGCATGATTTATTTATTGATTGTCTTCCATATGAGTGGCGGTCGGGGACGAGCGATGGTCTTTTCCTACCAATCTATCCCCCTAGGAGCATGCACGTAATACTTTGCTTTGATAACTTGTAGGTTTTTGCAATAAGTATATGAGTTCTTTATGACTAAGGTTGAGTCCATGGATCATACGCACTTTTCTTCCTTCCACCATTGCTAGCCTCTCTAATACCGTGCACCTTTCGCCGGTATCATACACCCACCATATACCTTCCTCAAAACAGCCACCATACCTACCTATCATGGCATTCCCATAGCCATTCCGAGATATATTGCCATGCGACTTTCCACCGTTCCATTTATTATGACACGCTCCATCATTGTCATATTGCTTAGCATGATCATGTAGTTGACATTGTATTTGTGGCAAAGCCACCGTTCATAATTCTTTCATACATGTCACTCTTGATTCATTGCATATCCCGGTACACCGCCGGAGGCATTCACATAGAGTGATATTTTGTTCTAAGTATTGAGTTGTAATTGTTGAGTTTTAAGTAAATAAAAGTGTGATGATCTTCATTTCTAGAGCATTGTCCCAAGTAAGGAAAGGATGATGGAGACTATGATTCCCCCACAAGTCGGGATGAGACTCCGGACGAAAAATAAAATAATAAGAAAAAAGAGGCCAAAGAAGCCCAAATAAAAAAAGAGGCCATAAAAAAGAAAAGGCCCAAATAAAAAATGAGAGAAAAAGAGAGAAGGGACAATGCTACTATCCTTTTACCACACTTGTGCTTCAAAGTAGCACCATGATCTTCATAATAGAGATTCTCTTATGTTATCACTTTCATATACTAGTGGGAATTTTTTATTATAGAACTTGTCTTGTATATTCGATGATGGGCTTCCTCAAAATGCCCTAGGTCTACATCAACACCATAGCCTCTCCGATGAAGTGTGAGTAGTTTACCTCAGACCTTCGGGTCCATAGTTATTAGCTAGATGGCTTCTTCTCTCTTTTTGGATCTCAGTACAATGTTCTCCCCCTCTCTTGTGGAGATCTATTCGATGTAATCTTCCTTTTGCGGTGTGTTTGTTGAGACCGATGAATTGTGGGTTTATGATCAAGATTATCTATGAACAATATTTGAATCTCATCTGAATTCTTTTATGTATGATTGGTTATCTTTGCAAGTCTCTTAGAATTATCAGTTTGGTTTGGCCTACTAGATTGATCTTTCTTGCAATGGGAGAAGTGCTTAGCTTTGGGTTCAATCTTGCGGCGTCCTTTCCCAATGACAGTAGGGGCAGCAAGGCACGTATCGTATTGTTGCCATCGAGGATAACAAGATGGGGTTTACATCATATTGCATGAGTTTATCCCTCTACATCATGTCATCTTGCTTAAAGCGTTACTCTATTCTCTTGAACGTAATAGTAGTAGATGCAGGCAGGAGTTGGTCTACTTGTCTGGAACGTGATGCCTATATACATGATCATACCTAGATATTCTCATAACTATGCTCAATTCTGTCAATTGCTCAACAGTAATTTGTTCACCCACCGTAAAGACTTATGCTCTTGAGAGAAGCCACTAGTGAAACCTATGGCCCTCGGGTCTATCTTCCATCATATTAATCTTCCAATACTTAGTTATTTCCTTTGCCATTTATTTTACTTTGCATCTTTATCATAAAAATACCAAAAATATTATGTTATCATATCTATCAGATCTCACTCTCGTAAGTGACCGTGTAGGGATTGACAACCCCTTATCGTGTTGGTTGCGAGGATTTATTTGTTTGTGTAAGTGCGAGGGACTTGTGCGCGGCCTCCTACTGGATTGATACCTTGGTTCTCAAAAACTGAGGGAAATACTTACGCTACTTTGCTGCATCACCCTTTTCTTTTCAAGGGAAAACCAACGCAAGTGCTCAAGAGGTAGCACAATGCTTATGTGAAAATGTTTCAGCCTGATAAGCTCAAACCCAAATTGGAGAAGTGTGCCTTCATAGGATACCCAAAGGAAACTGCTGGGTATGCCTTCTATCATAGATCAGAAGGCCAAATATTCGTAGCTAAGAATGGATACTTTCTAGAGAAGGAGTTTCTCTCGAAAGAAGTGAGTGGGAGGAAAGTAGAACTTGATGAGGTAACTGTACCTTCTCCCGAAATGGAAAGTAGTTCATCACAGAAATCAGTTCCAGTTATTCCTACACCAATCAGTGAGGTAGCTAATGATGATGATCATGAAACTTTAGATCAAGTTACTACCGAACCTCATAGGTAAACCAGAGTAAGATCCGCACTAGCGTGGTACGGTAATCCTGTTTTGGAGATCATGTTACTTGACCATGACGAACCTACGAACTATGAGGAAGTGATGATGAGCCCAGATTCTGCGAAATGGCTTGAGGCCATGAAATCTGAGATGGGATCCATGTATGAGAACAAAGTATGGACTTTGGTTGATTTGCCCGATGATCGGCAAGACTAAAAGAATAAATGGATCTCCAAGAGGAAGACGGACACTGATGGTAGTGTTACTATCTAGGAAGCTCGACTTGTCGCAAAAGGTTTTCGACAAGTTCAAGGTGTTGACTACGATAAGATTTTATCACTCGTAGCGATGCTTAAGTCTGTCCGAATTATGTTAGCAATTGCCACATTTTAAGAAATCTGGCAAATGGATGTCAAAACTTCATTCCTTAATGGATTTCTTAAAGAAGAGTTGTATATGATGCGACCAGAAGGTTTTGTCAATCCTAAAGGTGCTAACAAAGTGTGCAAGCTCTAGCGATCCATTTATGGACTGGTGCAAGCCTCTTGGAGTTGGAATATATGCTTTGATCGTGTGATCAAAGCATATAGTTTTATACAGACTTTTGGAGAAGCATGTATTTACAAGAAAGTGAGTGGGAGCACTACCACCTTTCTGATAAGTATATGTGAATGGCATATTGTTGATCGAAAATGATGTAGAATTTTCTGGAAAGCATAAAGGAGTGTTTGAAAAGAGTTTTTTCAAAGAAAGACTTCGGTGAAGCTGCTTACATATTGAGCATCAAGATCTATAGAAATAGATCAAGACGCTTGATAAAAAATTTCAATGAGTACATACCTTGACAAGATTTTGAAGTAGTTCAAAATGGAACAGTCAAAGAAGGAGTTCTTGCCTATGTCGCAAGGTGTGAAGTTGAGTAAGACTCAAAACCCGACCACGGCAGAAAATAGAAATAGAATTGAAGTCATTCCCTATGCCTCAGTCATAGGTTCTATAAAGTATGCTATACTGTGTACCAAACCTGTTGTGTACCTCACCATGAGTTTGGTAAGAGGGTACAATAGTGATCCAGGAGTGGATCACTAGACAACGGTCAAAATTATCCTTAGTTGCCTAAGAGGATTAAGGAAATGTTTCCCGGTTATGGAGTTGACAAAGAGTTCGTCCTAAAGAGTTACGTTGATGCAAGCTTTTACATCGATCTAGATGACTCTAAGTCTCAATCTGGATACATATTGAAAGTGGGAGCAATTAGCTAGAGTAGCTCCATGTAGAGCATTGTAGACATAGAAAAATTTGCAAAATAAATATGGCTCTGAATGTGGAAGACCCGTTGACTAAACTTATCTCACAAGCAAAACATGATCACACCTTAATACTCTTTGGGTGTTAATCACATGGCGGTGTGAACTAGATTGCTGACTCTAGTAAACCCTTTTTGGTGTTAAATCACATGGCAATGTGAACTAGATTATTGACTCTAGTGCAAGTGGGAGACTAAAGGAAATATGCCCTAGAGGCAATAATAAAGTTGTTGTTTTATATTTCCTTATACCATGATAAATGTTTATTATTCATGCTAGAGTTGTATTAACCGGAAACTTGATACATGTGTGAATACATAGACAAAACAAAGTGTGCCTAGTATGCCTCTACTTGACTAGCTCGTTAATCAAAGATGGTTAAGTTTCCTAACCATAGACATGTGTTGTCATTTGATTAATGGGATCACATCATTACGAGAATGATGTAATGGACAAGACCCAACCGTTAGCTTAGCATAATGATCGTTAAGTTTTATTGCTATTGCTTTCTTCATGACTTATACATATTCCTTTGACTATGAGATTATGCAACTCCCGAATATCGGAGGAATGCATTGTGTACTATCAAAGATCACAATGTAACTGGGTGATTATAAAGATGTTCCAAATGTGTCTCCAAAGGTGTTTGTTGAGTTGTCATAGATCAAGATTAGGATTTGTCACTCCGTGTATCGGAGAGGTATCTCTGGGCCCTCTCGGTAATGCACATCACTATGAACCTTGCAAGTAATGTGACTAATGAGTTAGTTATGGGATGAGGCATTACGCAACGAGTAAAGAGACTTGTCGGTAATGAGATTGAACTAGGTATGAAGATACCAATGATCGAATCTCGGGCAAGTAACATATCGATGACAAAGGGAGTAACGTATGTTGTTATGCGATTTGACCTATAAAGATCTTCGTAGAATATGTAGGAGCCAATATGAGAATCCAGGTTCCGCTATTGGTTATTGACCGGAGATGTGTCTCGGTCATGTCTACATAGTTCTCGAACCCATAGGGTCCGCATGCTTAACGTTCGATGATGATTTTTATTATGAGTTATGTGTTTTTGATGACCGAAGTTTGTTTGGAGTCCCATATGAGATCGCGGACATAACGAGGAGTCTCAATATGGTCGATACATAAAGAATGATATATTGGACGATGTTATTTAGACACCGGATGAGTTCTGAGAGCTACCGGATAACTATCGGAGTGCCGGAGGGTTATCGGAACCCCCCGGGCAGTGGCGGATGTACAGGGTGGCCAGGGTGGGCTGCGGCCCACCCTGGGATTCTGAGACAACCCATATACATATAGATATAAATGGGCCAGAAAAAAAAGCCCAATAAAGAGCAGGTCCATATCCAATTTGTGTCCAGTTCCTCGATGCCTGCTCCCTCTCGCACCTGCTCGACGCCTCGACCCCGATAGCCGCCTCGCCTCATCGTTCGCGCCTGGCGCCCCTGCCGCCGCCCAGCCACCAAGGAAGCTCCCGGATCCCGCCTCTTCTCCAGCACGCCCGCCCGGCCCTCGATCCAGGGCTCCGGGTGCATCTCCCTGCGCGCGCGGCAAGCCCCTTTCCTAGCACGCGGCTGCGCCTTGACCCTGCCGGAGTTCGGCTACCTGCGCCCCTGCCGCCGCTCATCGGGCGGCTGCCTGGCAGCCCTGCCCTCGCCCCCTCCAAATCCGACTACAATGAGGCACTGAAAACAAATACCCCAAATTCATGATTTACCCCAAATTTATGATTTAGGGTTTACTTTTTTGCACTATGTTATGCCTCAATTAGCTTTATTGATAGGAAGCAGTACTTATAGAAAGTAGTATTCTTGCAGATTTTTTGAAGAATGAAGAGGGCAGCAGACATTGTTTCTCTTTTCCAAAGAGAAGCTATGAAGATAGGGAAGAAGAAGAAGGCAGAGAATATGTCGGATGTGGCTGAAGAGCAGACCCACGAAGTTGTGTGTATGCCGGTTGTGATCGAAGAGCAAATTGAAGAACCAACATTGTCTATGTCAAATGTGAAGAGCAAACTAAGGATCTGTCACCGCCATCACCACCGGTTTATGATTTTAGTCGTCTTAAACATGATCCCGGGGACAGGCTACCCATTGCAAGTTATCCTATCAATGATCAAGACGCAGTTCGAAGAGCATATATCCTTAAAAAGCCATTCAAACCTTATGCACATGACCTTAAAAAAGAACAATTGGGAGTAGAGAACGTTCATTCAATTCTTTGTGGCTTCATAATCATAGTTGGCTTGAATATAGTATCAAGAAGGAATCTGCATTTTGCTTTGTATGTTACTTGTTCAAAGAGAAAAAAACTAGTGGTAAGGGAACTAATGCATTTACTGATGGTGGTTGGAGTAATTGGAATAGAGAGGATGCTCTTCTTAAGCATGTTGGTTGTGTATCAAGTGTGCATAATGCAGCTCAAGAGAGATATAACTTATTTGTGAACCCTCGTGCAGCAATTGATGATCTTTTTGTGAAGGTGAACAGTGAGGATCTACGTCTTTACAAGATGAGGTTGAAGTATTCACTTAGATGCTTGCAGTTTCTTCTTCATCAAGGATTGGCATTTCGTGGGCATCATGAAAGTGAACAGTCTAGCAATAGAGGAAACTTCCTTGAGCTATTGAAGTGGCTTGCAACAAACAGTGAGGAGGCGAATAAGTATGTTTTGAAGAATGCACCAGGTAACTGCCAATTGACATCTCATCAGATACAACATCAGATTATTCAATGTTGTGCACAACTTACTAGAAATCAAATTATTGATGAACTTGGTGATGAGCACTATGCTATTCTAGCCGATGAGTCTAGTGATGTATCACATAAAGAACAACTAGCTTTATGCTTGCGTTTTGTTGATAAAGTAGGGAGGCCGTCTGAGCACTTTCTTGGAGTTGTTCATGTAAGTGACACTACTTCATTGTCACTCAAGGAAGCAATTGAAACTTTACTTACTAATCATGGTTTGACTATAACACAAATTCGTGGGCAACGATATGATGGGGCTAGTAATATGAGAGGAGAAATTAAAGGATTGAAAACATTGATCATGAAAGAGTCACCTTCTGCCTATTATATTCCTTTTTTTGCACATCAACTCCAGCTAGTTCTTGTTGCTGTTGCCAAGGGAAATAATGATTGTGTGTGGTTTTTTGATCGAGTGTCTTGATTACTGAATGTTATTGGAGTGTCTTGTAAGCGTCATGACATGCTTCGAGATGCTAGACTTCAGAATATCCTGAAACTACTTGAATGTGGTGAGTTACAAACTGGGAGTGGTTTGAATCAAGAGATGGGGTTACCTAGGCCTGGTGATACTCGGTGGGGCTCTCATTACAAAATTGTTCTTAACATTATTGCTATGTATCCCACAATCCATGATGTGCTCATAACTCTTGGACAAGATGCTTCACAAAGAAGTGATTGGCCCAAAATTCATACTATCATTGGAGTGTTCGAGTCATTTGACTTTATTTTCAATGCACACTTGATGCTTGTCATTCTTGGATACACAAGTGATTTGTCTGATTGTTTGCAAAGAAGAGACCAAGATATTCTTACTACAATGGCACTTGTTAGAACTGCAAAAAAGTAGAATACAAGAGCTTAGGGATAATGGGTGGGATGCATTTCTGCAAAAGGTCACACTATTTTGTAACAAGCATGGCATTCAAGTTCCTATAATGGAAGATAATTATGTGCCTTATGGAAGATCAACACGGTTTGCTCGAGCCCAAACAAATGATGATCACTTTAGAAGAGAAGTTTTTTTGGAGTCATTGATCAAATTAGTCAAGAGCTTGAAAATCGGTTTGATGAGATCAATATGGAGCTGCTATCATGTATGTCTGCTTTGAATCCCGCCAATTCATTTGCTGCTTTTGATGCACAAAAGGTATGCAAACTTGCTTCTAAAATTTGTATTGATTTCAAAATTGGTACATAATCTCTTTAAATCATTTGTTTCTTTTGATGCACACAAGGTACGAAGACTTGCTGATATTTATCCCAAAGACTTTTCAAGTGCCGACTTGATACACCTTGAACTACAACTTGATAACTATATTGATGACATGAGAAATGATGAGAACTTCCAAGGCCTTGGAAATCTTTTTGATCTCTCGGTTAAGCTTGTCCAAACAGGGAGACATATAGTTCATCATTTGGTGTACTTGCTTTTAAAATTGGTATTGATTCTTCTGGTGGCAACGGCAAATGTTGAGAGAGCATTTTCTGCCATGAGTTTTGTCAAGAACAAGTTGAGAAATAAGATGGGTGATAGTCTTTTGGATGATTGCCTAGTCACATACATTGAGAGGGATGCTTTCTCCGAGGTGAATGAAGATGACATAATTGATACCTTCATGGCAATGCAAAAACGTAGGCTAGAAAAATAGTCTTTTTGAATTTCTCAAGGTATGTGCTATGGTCCATGTACTATTTACTATGTAGGCTTCTTTATGGAAAACTGAGAATTAATTGAGAATTTTAGTGTGTTCGTAAGACCATATTGATCTATTTCTATGTGCTATTGATAATTAGTTAGAATGTTCACATGTCATATTAGTTATCAAAAAAAATTAGGGCGGACCACCCTGATGTCAAATGCTAGCTCCGCCACTGCCCCCGGGGGAACTAATGGGCCTTCATGGGCCTTAGTGGAGAGAGGAGGGCCAAAATGGGCAGGCTGTGCGCACCCCTTGCAATCCGAATTGGAGTAGGGGAAGGGGGCGGCGCCCCCCTTTCCCTTTCCCTCTCCCTCTCCCTTCCTTCTTCCCCCTTCCACCAAGTGGAATCCTACTAGGACTTGGAGTCCTAGTAGGACTCCTCTCTCCTGGCACGCCCTACAGGGGCCGGCCTGCCTCCCCTCTCCTCCTTTATATACGGAGGTAGGGGCACCCTAGAACACACAAGATCAATTGTCTTAGCCGTGTGCTGTGCCTCCTCCATAGTTTATTACCTCGGTCATATTGTCGTAGTGCTTAGGCGAAGCCCTGCGCGGATCAAATCATCACGCCGTCGTGCTGACGGAACTCTCCCTCGTCCTCAACTGGATCAAGAGCTCGAGGGACGTCATCATGCTGAACGTGTGCTGAACATGGAGGTGCCATACGTTCGGTACTTGGATCGGTTGGACCGTGAAGACGTTCGACTACATCAACCGCGTTACATAACGCTTCCGCTTTCAGTCTACGAGGATACATGGACACACTCTCCCCTCTTGTTGTTGTCAATCTCCTAGTTAGATCTTGCGTGATCATATGATTTTTTGAATTACTACGTTCCCCAACACCCGTATATCAAGGCACAGGTGTGCAAGTGTTATAGGGAGACATGCACGCCGCTGCCGTGGACGAACGTGGACCTCCCCAATAACTAGCACCTTTCAGTGGATCGGGTGCCCATTCCCCCGATCTAGGTGAGCGGCCGAGCCCGTTGGCAGGAGATCAACCGACGTTGCGCCTGCCTGCCGCCGGACCTCATCGACGACTGGAGGTACGTTGTGGACTCCCCTCTGTGGGATGCGTGGCTCCGCGATGAGCACGACAAACAACGTCAATCTTTATTTTTCGGTCGTGCTCCGAGCCCACCGTGACCGCGCTCTGAGTGTCGCGCGCTCGCTCCCAGGTCGCCCCAGTCGCGCGGGCATAGGCTGGTTCACGGCCTGACTCCGACGCCCTCGTCGTCGCCCTCACCGCCACCACCCGCTCCAATAACACCCGAGGAGGAGTAGGAGCTCATGAGGCAAGTGTTGGAGGACTCTATTCGCACCCATGATGAGCGCCAATGGCAGGGCCTCATGGATATGATGGCCTTGTCAGCGGCTGGCGACGTGGCTTTTGATTACCCACAAGTATAGGGGATCGCAACAGCTTTCGAGGGTTGAGTATTTAACCCAAATTTATTGATTCGACACAAGGGGAGCCAAAGAATATTCTCAAGTATTAGCAGCTGAGTTGTCAATTCAACCACACCTGGAAACTTAGTATCTGCAGCAAAGTGTTTAGTAGCAAAGTAATATGATAGTGGTGGTAGCGACAACAAAAGTAAAGACAACAAAAGCAATGTTTTTGGTATTTTGTAGTGATTGTAACAGTAGCAGCGGGAAAGTAAATAAGCGAGAACCAGTATATGGAAAACTCGTAGGCACCGGATCAGTGATGGATAATTATGCCGGCTGCAGTTCATCATGTAACAGTCATAACATAGGGTGACACAGAACTAGCTCCAATTCGTCAATGTAATGTAGGCATGTATTCCGAATATAGTCATACGTGCTTATGGAAAAGAACTTGCATGGCATCTTTTGTCCTACCCTCCCGTGGCAGCGGGGTCTTAATGGAAACTAAGGGATATTGAGGCCTCCTTTTAATAGAGAACCGAAACAAAGCATTAGCACATAGTGAATACATGAACTCCTCAAACTACGGTCATCACCGGTAAGTATCCCGATTATTGTCACTTCGGGGTTAACGGATCATAACACATAATAGGTGACTATAGACTTGCAAGATAGGATCTAGAACTCTCATATATTGATGAAAACATAATAAGTTCAGATCTGAAATCATGGCACTCAGGCCCTAGTGACAAGCATTAAGCATAGCAAAGTCATAGCATCATCAGTCTCAGAACATAGTGGATACTAGGGATCAAACCCTAACAAAACTAACTCGATTACATGGTAAATATCATCCAACCCATCACCGTCCAGCAAGCCTACAATGGAATTATTCACGCACGGCGGTGAGCATCATGAAATTGGTGATGGAGGATGGTTGATGATGACGACAGCGACGAATCCCCCTCTCCGGAGCCCCGAACGGACTCCAGATCAGCCCTCCCGAGAGGTTTTAGCTTGGCGGCGGCTCCGTATCGTAAAACGCGATGATTTCTTCTCTCTTATTTTTTTCTCCCCGAAAGCAGTTATATAGAGTTGGAGTTGGAGTCAGGGGGTCTCCAGGGGGCCCACGAGGTAGGGGGTCACGCCCCCCACCCTCGTGAGAAGGGTGTGGGCCCCCTGGTCTTCATCTTTGGTGAGGATTTTTTATTATTTATTGTAAGATATCCCGTGGAGTTTCAGGTCATTCCGAGAACTTTTGTTTTCTACACATAAAACAACATCATGGCAATTCTGCTGAAAACAACGTCAGTCCGGGTTAGTTCCATTCAAATCATAGAAGTTAGAGTCCAAAACAAGGGCAAAAGTGTTTGGAAAAGTAGATACATTGGAGACGTATCAACTCCCCCAAGCTTAAACCCTTGCTTGTCCTCAAGCAATTCAATTGACAAACTGAAAGAAATGAAGAAAAACAAGAGCAAACTCTGTTTGCTCTTGTTGTTATCAATATGTCAAGCTAGCATTCAAGTTTTTAGCAAACATTATAACTAACCATATTTGCAATAATTCTTAGGTCTCATGTTTACTTATATCAATAGCATAATCAACTAGCGAGCCATAATAATAAATCTCGGATGACAACACTTTCTCAAAACAATCATAATATGATATAACAAGATGGCATCTCGCTAGCCCTTTCTGAGACCGCAAAACATAAATGCAGAGCACCTTTATAGATCAAGGACTGACTAGGCATTGTAATTCATGGTAAAAGATATCCAATCATAGTCACACCCAATATAAATTAACAGTAATGAATGCAAATGACAGCGGTGCTCTCCAACTGGTGCTTTTTAATAAGAGGGTGATGACTCAACATAAAAGTAAATAGATAGGCCCTTCGCAGAGGGAAGCAGGGATTTGTAGAGGTGCCAAAGCTCGGTTTTGAAATAGAGGTGAATAACATTTTGAGCGGTATACTTTCATTGTCAACATAACAACCAAGAGATGGCGATATCTTCCATGCTACACACATTATAGGCGGTTCCCAAACAGAATGGTGAAGTTTATACTCCCCCTCCACCAACAAACATCAATCCATGGCTTGCTCGAAACAACGAGAGCCTCCAACATACATCAGGTCCCAGGGGGAGTTTTGTTTTGCAATTATTTTGATTTAGTTTGCATAAAGCATGGGACTGGGCATCCCGGTGACCAGCCATTTTCTCGTGAGTGAGGAGCGGAGTCCACTCCTCTTGAGAATAACCCGCCTAACACGGAAGATAAGGACAGCCTTGGTTGATACATGAGCTATTCAAGCATACAAAACAGAATGTTTATTTCAAGGTTTAGAGTTTGACACATACAAATTTACTTGGAACGGCAGGTAGATACCACATATAGGAAGGTATGGTGGACTCATCTGGAATAACTTTGGGGTTTAATGGATTGGATGCACAAGCAGTATTCCCGTTTAGTACAGGTGAAGGCTAGGAAAAGACTGGGAAGCGACCAACTAGAGAGCGACAACAGCCATGTACATGCATTAAAATTAATAAACATTG
The DNA here is from genome assembly GCF_018294505.1 of Triticum aestivum. Classification (NCBI taxonomy): domain Eukaryota; kingdom Viridiplantae; phylum Streptophyta; class Magnoliopsida; order Poales; family Poaceae; genus Triticum; species Triticum aestivum. The sequence continues at coordinate 166,535,047 of NC_057803.1, read as the reverse complement.
GATGCAAGCATGAGTAGGATATAATCCACCATGAACATAAATATCGTGAAGGCTATGTTGATTTGTTTCAACTACATGCGTGAACATGTGACAAGTCAAGTCACTTAAATCATTCAAGGGAGGATACCACCCCATCATACCACATCATAACCATCTCAATAGCATGTTGGCATGCAAGGTAAACCATTATAACTCATAGCTAATCAAGCATGGCACAATCAACTATGATCTCTAATTGTCATTGCAAACATGTTTATTCATAACAAGCTGAATCAAGAACGATGAACTCATCATATTTACAAAAACAAAAGAGGTCGAGTTCATACCAGCTTTTCTCATCTCAGTTAGTCCATCATATATCATCATAATTGCCTTTCACTTGCACGACCGAACGATGTGAATAATAATAAGAGTGCACGTGTATTGCACTAAGCTGGAATCTGCGATAATTCAATAAACAGGAGAAGACAAGTCAATATGGGCTCTTTTGTCAGATAAACAATAATGCATGTAAGAGCCACTTCAACAATTTAATCATGGTCTTCTCCTACTGACCCCAAAGAAAAGAAAAGAAATAAAACTATTTACATGGGAAAGCTCCCAACAAGCAAAAGAAGAATGGAAAATATTTTTGGGTTTTCTTTTTAATTACTACTACAAGCATGGAAAGTAAATTAATTAAAAGCTACAACTAATTTTTTTTGGTTTTCTTAAGGTTTATCAAACACACAAGAAGAAAACATAAAAGAAAATAAACTAGCATGGATGATACAATGAAAAAGTATGAGCACCGACATCTGGTAATGAGTGTGTGTGAACATAAATGTAATGTTGGTGAGAAATACGTACTCCCCCAAGCTTAGGCTTTTGGCCTAAGTTGGTCTATGGCCACGGCTGGCCTGGCTGATATCCATAATAATAGTTGGGGTCGTACTGTGATGCAGCGGCTATCGCCTCCTGAGCTGCAGCGTGGAGACGAGCGGCCTCCGCTCTCCTCTCGTACTCATCTGCCTCCTCTCTGGTAATAGTATATCCTCCTCTTGCCTGATAATCAAAGAAAGCAGGAGCAGGGAGAGTAATATGGACAGCACGGCGTCTGTCAAAGATTAGTCGGTACTGGAGAGGTGATTCATTCCTCTCGACAAAATGGTGGGAAACCATATAATCAAAATCTAAATAAGCAGGAGGCAACTCCATGTCTCCTTCACGAACGTCTATCTCAAGAAATTTAGCTAAGCGGGTTGCATAAATTCCTCCAAAGAAATCTCCATTATGTCTATTATGATGCAACCTACGAGCTATAATGGATCCCATATGATAAGATTGGTCTCCTGACACAGCACTCCGGAGAATGCTAAGGTCAGGGACACACATGTGACATGCTTCATCCTTAGCATTTATGCACCTACCTATGAAGAGAGCAAAATAGTGTATAGCAGGAAAGTGAACGCTCCCTATGGTAGCCTGCGTTATATCTCTAGATTCCCCTACAGTTATACTAGCAAGAAAGTTTCTAAATTCAGATTTAGGAGGATCCCTAACACTACCCCATTGTGGGAGTTTGCAAGCAAAAGTGAAATCCTATAAGTCCATGGTATAAGATTTGTCATAAAGGTCAAACATGACTGAAGGAGAATTACACAAAGATGAATACTCAAACCTCCTCACAAAAGAGCTTGTGAGCTCATGATACTGGGGGCATTTGTCTGCCTCAAAGTCCTCAAGATCGGCATTACAAAAATATGTGTTAAATTCTTCTTTAATTCCCGCTTGATCCATAAAATTTTCATAAGGCCACTCACAAGGACGCACTAGAGCGTCTCTTGGTGGCTCTTTGTTAGCATCACGCATTGCAAGTCTGGGTCCTTGCTTCCTTGAAGAACCACCTTGGAACATTTTCCTAAACATATTTCTTCCTCTGAAAAATTCTGAAATTTTTTAGTAACTTCAAAATAAAAGTAAACCAAACTCAATAATATTGATAGCAACTACTCCTACAAGTGCCTAGGGCCTATATCATGCATCAAAACTACTTTTGACCATATAAATTTGACATGCAAGCTCAAGAACAGGGTCACCTAAGCAACACAAATTTGCAATGAATAAAGCACTAGAACAAAAACTAATTGGACCAATGGAGGAGTCACATACCAAGGAACAATCTCCCCAAGCAGTTTTGTGAGAGGTGCTTTGAGCAAGGAGATCGAAAATGGCAGCAAAACGAGCTTGGACTCGGGTTTGAGCTGGTTTTTCTTGTTTGTGGGAGGAAGAAGAAGAGGATGGGTGCAGGAATAAGTGGAGGAGGGCCACTGTGGGCCCACGAGGCAGGGGGGCACGCCCTCCACCCTCGTGGCAAGGTGGTTGGCCCCCCTGGTGTGTTCTTTGTTCCATAAATCCTCAAATATTCTATAAAAAATCATATTTAATTTTCAGGGCATTTGGAGAACTTTTATTTTCGAGGTATTTTTTTATTGCACGGATAATCAGATAACAGACAGAAAATTATTTATTTTTATTTTATTTCAACTAAAGAACAGAAAGTATAGAGAGGGTACAGAAGGTTGTGCTTCTAGTTTCATCCATCTCATGCTCGTCAAAAGGAATCCACTAACAAGGTTGATCAATTCTTGTTAACAAACTCATTCCGATTAACATGAAACTGGAGAAACTTCGAATAACACTAGGTTACCTCAATGGGGATATGCACATCCCCAATAATAAGTATATCATATTTCTTCTTGACAGTAGGAAGAGGAAATTCAAAACCTCCAAATATAATCGATGGAATTTTTCCGATAGAATTGATACTATGAACTTGAGGTTGTTTCCTCGGAAAGTGTACCGTATGCTCATTACCATTAACATGAAAAGTGACATTGCCTTTGTTGCAATCAATAACAGCCCCTGCAGTATTAAGAAAAGGTCTTCCAAGAATAATAGACATACTATCGTCCTCGGGAATATCAAGAATAACAAAGTCCGTTAAAATAGTAACATTTGCAACCACAACAGGCACATCCTCACAAATACCGACAGGTATAGCAGTTGATTTATCAGCCATTTGCAAAGATATTTTAGTAGGTGTCAACTTATTCAAGTCAAGTCTATGATATAAAGAGAGAGGCATAACACTAACACCAGCTCCAAGATCACATAAAGCAGTTTTAACATAGTTTCTTTTAATAGAGCATGGTATAGTGGGTACTCCTGGATCTCCAAGTTTCTTTGGTATTCCACCCTTAAAAGTGTAATTAGCAAGCATGGTGGAAATTTCAGCTTTCGGTATCTTTCTTTTATTTGTAATAATATCTTTCATGTACTTAGCATAAGGATTGGTTTTGAGTATATCAGTTAATCGCATACGTAAAAAGATAGGTCTAATCATTTCAGCAAAGCGCTCAAAATCCTCATCATCCTTTTTCTTGGATGATTTGGGAGGAAAAGGCATGGGTTTCTGAACCCAAGGTTCTCTTTCTTTACCATGTTTCCTAGCAACAAAGTATTTCTTATCATAACGTTGATTCTTTGATTGTGGGTTATCAAGATCAACACAGGTTCAATTTCTACATCATTATCATTACTAGGTTGAGCACCATTATGAACATCATCATTAACATTTTCATTAGGTTCATGTTCATTGCCAGATTGTGTTTCAGCATCAGACATAGATATATCATTTGGATTATCAGGTGGTTCAGCAATAGGTTCAATAGAAGTTTGCACAGTTATGACATTTTTCTTCTTCTTCTTCTTCTTAGAAGAACTAGGTGCATCAATATTATTTCGCTGAGAATCTTGCTCAATTCTCTTAGGGTGGCTGAGGGAGTCCTGGATAAGGGGGTCTCCGGACAGCCGGACTATATCCTTTGGACGGATTGTTGGACTATGAAGAAACAAGATTGAAGACTTCGTCCCGTGTCCGGATGGGACTCTACTTGGCGTGGAAGGCAAGCTAGGCAATACGGATATGTATATCTCCTCCTTTGTAACCGACCTTGTGTAACCCTAGCCCCCTCCAGTGTCTATATTCACCAGAGGGTTTTAGTCCATAGGACAACATACAATCATACCATAGGCTAGCTTCTAGGGTTTAGCCTCTCCGATCTCGTGGTAGATCAACTCTTGTACTACTCATATTATCAAGAATAATCAAGCAGGACGCAGGGTTTTACCTCCATCAAGAGGGCCCGAACCTGGGTAAAACATCATGTCCCCTGCCTCCTGTTACCATCCGCCTTAGACGCACAGTTCGGGACCCCCTACCCGAGATCCGCCGGTTTTGACACCGACATTGGTGCTTTCATTGAGAGTTCCTCTGTGTCGTCGCTGTTAGGCTTGATGGCTCCTATGATCATTGATAGCGATGCAGTCCAGGGTGAGACTTTTCTCCCCAGACAGATCTTTGTGTTCGGCGGCTTAGCACTGCGGGCCAACTCGCTTGGCTATCTGGAGCAGAGCGAGAGTTATGCCCCTGGCCACCAGGTCAGGTTTGGAAGCTTAAACTACACGGCCGATATCCGCGGAGACTTGATCTTCGACGGATTCGAGCCTGTAACATCCCAAATTTTCAATTTCGAATGTTATACATTAGATCATCATGCATATCAAATTTTATTTGCTTTGGGTTTTGATCCTAGGAAATTCTAAGCAACTCAAGGACCCACAGAGAGAGTTGGGGATTTCGTTATTTTCATATTAGAGTTTTTCTCAAATTTTGAGAATAGGATCATTTGATTTTATTTATTTTATCATCAATTATTTCTATTACAAAAATATGAGAGAGGGAATAAAATGACTTTCCCAAAATATAGAAATATTGAGGATTTAATAAAAAAATCGAATAGTTTTATTTCAAAGTTTTTTTATTTGAATTAGGGAAATGCGCGTTTTTCAAAATTGCATTTAGGGCCCAAATAAATGTTCACTTTGTCGGGCTTGATTTTAGAAGCCCGGGAAAATTTATTTCGGCATTTTTGGAGTCCGATCATTATTTCTTTTTATTTTTCTTCTGAGCGAAAAAAAAACGCAACCGACTTCGGGCCGTAACCGGCGAGAACTCTGCCGGCCGGGGGGCTTTATAAGCCGCGCCTCGGGCCCGAGCCAGCCCACCAACAGCCGCCTCCCGAACTCTAACCTAGCCGCCAGCCGCCGCCGCCGCCGCCTCCCTGCCGCCGATCCGCCGGAGCCGCGCGTCGCCCGAGGTTCGCCGCACCTTGAAATCCGTGCCGTTTTTTTTAAATTCCGTTCGTCGTTTTCTTTTTCGTCGGATTTTTCCGCGATTATTTTCTGATCGCGATTTCTGATCCAATTTTCATTTTAGTTTAACTTTTCGCTCGTTTATCGGAATCAGGCGATTCAAGCGCCTGGAGTTTCGTCTCGAAACCCTCTATCCGAATAATCAACTTAAACAAGTTTTTGCTATTGTAAATCTGACTTAGGTTCAGATTACTAGAACGAAGTTATTTTCTTTTGCCGTTTGACTTTCTTTGCTTCGTTCGATTTGATTCCTTTTGCCAACCAGAGTTCTTAAGTTGAACTTTCTGGTTAGATCTCTTATTTAAGTTTTACCTGTGCATTAGATGAGTACTTATTGTATGCTTGTTTGTTTGCCTGCGATAGAGTACCCAGAGTGCGCCACCCGTTACTTCGAATCATTAGGTTTCACGGATCATCAGCAAGGCAAGTAACACTTTGATCATACCTTTTCTACAACCCAGTTTTTTTGCATTAGATCAATCTTCACACATTGCATGATTAGGACCTAATTAAACTGTGGGATGGGAAGTAGATGAGGTAGTACCTATTACCTGTTTATTATCAAACCTTTGGGAGTTACTTCTACGTTTGCTTATTATGCCATGCTATGCTAGTAGACGTGGATTGGGTGAGTGAAATCCATGACAGATGTGAGATTGATAATTAATGGTTTATCTAAGGTGGCAACTTAAATACACATCTGGGTGGATTGAGGCACCTGGGTATTCCAGGACATGCCTGTTTTCTTTTGGACCGCCACCCAGGCTCAAAGGGATCATGAGATTTTTCAAACTAGAAACTTCCGTGTGCAGCCACAAGCCATTATGGGCTCTGGCATAGTTGATTAAGTCGTGCGAACTCTTACAGGGTAGACTAGCAGATGTAGGGGAAAGTAGGTGTACCGGTCTATCCATCGTAAGGTGCTAGCGCTTCTGAAAGACTGTGTCTCGGTCATCCGTTTCTCAAACACCATGTAGTGCGAGAAATCCAACGGAGGCGATCGAGTCTTGTGGGGAAAAGTGCGCAAACCTCTGCAGAGTGTAACAAACTAATCATGATTAGCCGTGTCCCCGGTTATGGACATCTTGAGTATCTAGTATCTGGATTATCATGTGAATCTCAACATGTTACTCTAAAATTAATGTTGTTGGGTTAATGATGATGCTTAATTGGGATTGAGAATGCTGTCAACCATTCTCAATGTTTAACAACCACCATGATAGTAATTAAATTTATTCCTTTTGAAGTAGGGAAAAATTGGCTTTATGCAAAACTGTAACCATAGAGCTTTCCACCAGCCAAATATGCATATAGTATAGCTGTTGCATTCCATTACTCTCTATGTGTTACCTTGCCAGCATATTCCATGTGCTGACCCGTTTTCGGGCTGCAACGTTAATGTTGCAGACTTTTCAGACGACGATTAAGGAGTTTTAGGTCGTGGTTCTATACTCAGTGATGCCGTTGGAGTTGATGGACTCACTTATCTTCCAAGCCTTCCGCTGTTATCGTAATTAGATGGCCTTAAGCCATATTTATTGTAATAAGTTCTCTTTTGAGACACTCGATGTAATAAGTGTGTGATTGCTACTCTGCTATAAATCCTCCGAGTACTGTGTGGTGTCAGCATTACTGATCCAGGGATGACACCGGAGCACAGAGATCAGACTGTTTGAGGTCTGGTCGCTACAGAGATGGTATCAGAGCACACGCTGACTGTAGGACACGACCACTAAGCTAAAGACCTAGATCACTACTCACTCTCTTCTCTTCTGACCTCTCATCTTTTCTACTCTTTAGGATGGCGGATGCAAGGAACAAGTTCACCCAACCGGATGAAGATACACCCTTTGGACGCCACTTGAAGGAAGTCACTAGATACCTGAACATAGGAGTACCAAGCTTCACGGGAACCTACAACGCCACTTTACCTGAAGAAGAGCGCTGGATGATTCAAGTTCAAATCCCAGGAAGGTCGTTCATGCCAGTCACTGAGCCCATAGAGTTTTCTTTTGATGCACCAACTTGGAGTCTAGGAAAGAGTATGGCAGCTCACATCGCCATGGGACGCATTGGAGAAGTCTACCGCAAGGATCTTAAGGATACTATATACCAGATTTGTGGGCGCCGAGATGAACACTGGGAGATGATTAACACCAGGAAAGATAGATCAATTGCAGCTTTTATTCAGGAGTTAAATCAGCACATTCGACGACAGGAGAATCAGATGTGCGCCGACATGATAGACCTGAAGAAGGCTAAGACTAGAATCAAGGAACTGGAGGAAGAACTCAAGGCTACACGCGAAGATTATGAAGAAGAAATTGAAGTATTGGTGGATAAGAATGCCGACCTAACTATGAAGCTAGCAGTATTTATGGGAGGCCCGACACCAGTAGATGAAGACGAAGAACCCAAGGAGATTAGCCTGGAAGACTACATCATCATCGACGGCACCGACTCGGAAGCAGATAGTAGCGATGATGACTATGTTGATGAAGCAGGAGCAGATATCATGGAGTCTACAACCGTAGAATATTTCTAGTAGACCACCTCATCAGTAGTAGTAGTCCACCATGTAAATATAGTAGTCCGAGCACTTTGCGATAGTTAGATCGATTGTATGCCTTTGTTTGTTTGAATGAAGTGAATTGTTTGCTTTTGCCTCATGTGCATATGGGTAGTGTTTTCTCTTTAGACCCCCTCTATTCTTATATCTCATCTTTTCTAAACCCTCAGATGCCTCCGAGACGTGACCCCGGATTTGCCTTTCCGCCGGAGCTCACCCAGTTGATCCAGCAGCAGAACACCTTGATGCAGTTGCTAGTCCAGAATCAGAATCAGGGGAACAACAACAACAACCCACCACCACCACCACCTGTTGACCACTTAGCCCGTTTTCTTAGGCTGAATCCGCCGGTGTTTTCCAGTAGCACCGAGCCGATAGTAGCAGATGATTGGCTCCGCAAGACAGCTAGGGAGTTGACCACAGCAGGATGCACAGATGCGGAGAAGGTTAAGTTTGCCGCACATCAGTTAGAAGGACCCGCAGCATCATGGTGGGAGAATTTCACAGCCACCTTTCCAGTCGACACTGTCACATGGGATCAATTTCAGCAGGCTTTCCGTACTGCCCATGTTTCAGCAGGAGCAATGGCCATGAAGAAGCGTGAGTTTCGTAACTTGCGCCAAGGAGGACGGACAGTTGGCCAGTATGTGGAGGAGTTTAGTAAGCTAGCACGTTATGCCCCAGACGACGTTGCTACGGATGCAGCTAAGCAGGAGAAGTTCCTGGAAGGACTGAATGATGAGTTGAGTATGCAGTTGATGGTAGCCACCTTCAACAACTACCAGGAGTTGGTAGACCGTGCTCTTATGATTGAAGGGAAGCAGCAGCAAATTGAGAACCGCAAGAGGAAGTATGGACAAGGAAAGTATAATTCAGGAGCTCAGCAGAAGCCACGTTTTACCCCTAGACCGGGAGGACATTTTCAGCATACCCATGGAGTAGGTAGCTCGCACAATCACAATGGCACCAAGAATGGTAATGGGAATGGAGGAAGCAATGGCCAGAACCGCAGCACCCCATCAACCCCAGCCAAGAGAGATCTGAGTCAAGTCACCTGTTTCAAGTGTTCCAAGACCGGACATTATGCCAATGAATGTCCTGAAGGCCAAAACGGCAATGGAAGCTCTGGAAAGAAGCCGAACCCTTTCAACAGGGGACAGGTGAACCACGTTAATGTGGAGGAGGTTGAAGCTCAGCCCGATGCAGTAATAGGTAAGTTTTTGGTTAAGTCATTTACTGCACTCGTTCTTTTTGATACTGGTGCATCGCATTCATACATATCAAGGGGATTTGTGGAAAAGTATAGCCTACCCACTAGGGTTCTCAAAACACCTATGCTAGTAAGCTCACCAGGAGCAGAGTACATGGCCAGTCAAGGATGTTTTCAAGTGCCATTAAGTATAGGACGGCATGTTTTCCCAACAGATTTAATTATTCTGGAATCCCAAGGTCTGGATGTGATTCTTGGTATGGATTGGCTGTCGATGTATGGAGGAAACATCGATTGTGCTAGTAAGTCAATTTTGCTTACCACCCCAGAAGGGAGAAGGATCAAGTATGTATCCCGGCATGCGCCAAACAAGACACAAGTAAATTCATTAACAGGAGTTGTGCAGGAGGAAGTACCAGTGGTAAGGGAATTCCCTGATGTATTTCCAGAGGAGTTGCCAGGCATGCCACCGGATAGAGATATTGAGTTCTTGATTGAGCTATTGCCAGGCACAGGGCCAATATCAAAGAGACCATATAGGATGCCAGCAAAGGATTTGGTGGAAATTAAGAAACAGATTAAGGAGTTACTGGATAAAGGTTACATTCGCCCAAGTTCTTCACCTTGGGGATCACCAGTACTATTAGTAGAGAAGAAGGATGGATCGTTAAGGATGGTTGTTGATTATCGAGGATTGAATGAAGTAACAATCAAGAACAAGTACCCGCTACCAATGATCAATGATCTGTTTGATCGATTGCAAGGAGCTAAAGTGTTTTCCAAGATCGATTTGCGATCAGGGTACCACCAGTTGAAGATTCGAGAACAGGATATTCCGAAGACAGCTTTTACCACCAGGTATGGGCTGTATGAGTATACCGTTATGTCATTTGGTCTGACTAACGCGCCTGCCTATTTTATGAACATGATGAACAAAGTGTTTATGGAGTTTTTGGATAAGTTCGTCGTAGTGTTCATTGATGATATCCTGGTTTATTCAAAGAATGAAGAGGAACATAAGGAGCATTTGCGTTTGGTACTTGGAAAGCTCAGAGAACATCAATTATATGCCAAGTTCAGCAAATGTGAGTTTTGGTTGAAGGAAGTAGGATTCCTCGGACACGTTATATCTGGAGAAGGTATAGCTGTTGATCCCACTAAAGTTGATACCGTGACCAAGTGGGAAGCCCCAACTACCGTTGGAGAGATCCGGAGTTTTCTTGGACTCGCAGGATACTACCGGAGGTTTATTGAAATTTTTTCAAAGATTTCGAAGCCTATGACGGAGTTGTTGAAGAAAGATACCAAGTTCAAATGGACTGAGCAGTGTGAGGCTAGTTTCCAGGAGTTGAAGAAACGCTTGGTTACCTCACCAGTGTTGATTTTGCCAGATCAGACCAAGGATTATGAGGTGTATTGCGACGCTTCACGTCGAGGACTTGGAGCAGTGCTTATGCAGGAAGGGAGAGTTGTTTCATATGCCTCAAGACAACTGAAGCCCCATGAGTTGAATTACGCTACGCATGATTTGGAGTTAGCAGCCGTAGTGCATGCCTTGAAGACATGGAGACATTTCCTCATCGGAAATCATTGTGAGGTGTACACGGATCATAAGAGTTTGAAGTACATTTTCACACAGAAGGAGTTGAACCTCAGACAAAGGAGATGGTTGGAGCTCATCAAGGATTATGATATGAAATTGCATTATCATCCCGGGAAGGCTAATGTAGTAGCTGATGCATTAAGCCGCAAGAGCCATGTCAATACGTTAATGACGGGAGAAATACCCAAGGAGTTAGCAGAAAATCTTCGTGAACTATGTTTGGAAATAGTTCCGAGAGGCTATGTAGCAGCGTTGGAAATTCAGTCAACTTTGATGGACAGAATCAGGGAAGCTCAGAAGACTGACAAGGAGATTGCTTCCATAAAGGAGAAAATGAAAGAAGGAAAAGCTAAAGGATTTCGTGAGGATGAGCACGATACCCTATGGTTTGAAGACCGTGTCTATGTGCCCAATGACCCGGAGATCAGGAAGTTAATTCTGCAAGAGGCCCATGATTCACCCTATTCGATTCACCCAGGGAATACCAAGATGTATCTGGATTTGAAGGATATTTTCTGGTGGACCGGAATGAAGAAAGAAATAGCAGAGTATGTAGCAGTTTGTGATGTATGCCAGAGAGTAAAGGCAGAGCATCAGAAGCCAGCAGGATTGTTACAACCATTGCCGATACCCGAATGGAAGTGGGATAAGTTAGGCATGGATTTTATCACGGGATTGCCCAGGACTCGTTCAGGCTATGACTCGATTTGGGTTGTAGTCGATCGATTGACGAAAGTAGCTCATTTCATCCCAGTAAAGACCACTTATACCAGTGCTAAGTTGGCAAAAATATACATGACCAGAATAGTATGTCTGCATGGAGTTCCGAGGAGTATCGTATCAGATAGAGGAACCCAGTTTACCTCAAAGTTCTGGAAGCAGTTGCACGAAACTTTGGGAACCAGGCTAGAATTCAGTACAGCTTTTCATCCGCAGACAGATGGACAGACCGAGAGAGTCAATCAGATTTTGGAGGATATGCTGAGAGCTTGTGCGCTAGATTATGGATCTAGTTGGGACGATAATTTGCCATATGCAGAGTTCTCTTACAACAACAGTTACCAAACCAGTTTGAAGATGGCCCCTTTCGAAGCTTTGTACGGAAGGAGGTGCAGGACACCGTTGTCGTGGGACGAAGTTGGAGACCGTCAGTTGTTTGGACCTGACTTGATTAAGGAGTCTGAACAGAAAGTGAAGTTGATTCGCGATAGGCTCAAGGTAGCCCAGTCCAGACAGAAGAGTTATGCAGATTCTAAACGCAAGGAGACAGTTTACGAAGTTGGAGACAGAGCTTATCTTCGAGTATCTCCACTTCGGGGAACAAAGCGTTTTGGAGTTAAAGGGAAGTTAGCGCCACGATTTGTAGGACCATATCGAATTTTGGAGCGTATGGGAGAAGTGGCCTACAAGTTGAAATTGCCCGAAGGATTGTCAGGAATTCATGATGTGTTCCACGTTTCTCAGTTAAAGAAGTGTCACGCGGAGATGGCTGACATACCATTGAGAGACACAGTGCCTTTGGAAACTATTCAGTTGGATAACGATTTGACCTACGAGGAGAAACCAGTTAAGATCCTCGAGTTTGCCAGCCGAGTTACTCGCAGCAAAGTTATCAAGTTTTGCAAGGTTCAGTGGAGCCACCACACGGAGGATGAAGCCACCTGGGAACGAGAGGAAGATTTGCTCAAAGACCACCCTCACCTATTTTCTAGCCAACCCGAATCTCGAGGGCGAGATTCATCTTAAGGGGGGTAGGTTTGTAACATCCCAAATTTTCAATTTGGAATGTTATACATTAGATCATCATGCATATCATATTTTATTTGCTTTGGGTTTTGATCCTAGAAAATTCTAAGCAACTCAAGGACCCACGGAGAGAGTTGGGGATTTCGTTATTTTCATATTTGAGTTTTCTCAAATTTTGAGAATAGGATCATTTGATTTTATTTATTTTATCATCAATTATTTCTATTACAAAAATATGAGAGAGGGAATAAAATGACTTTCCCAAAATATAGAAATATTGAGGATTTAATAAAAAATCAAATAGTTCTATTTCGAAGTTTTTTTGTTGTTTTTATTTGAATTAGGAAAAATGCGCGTTTTTCAAAATTGCATTTAGGGCCCAAATAAATGTTCACTTTGTCGGGCTTGATTTTAGAAGCCCGGGAAAATTTATTTCGGGATTTTTGGAGTCCGTTTAGTATTTCTTTTTATTTTTCTTCCGAGCGAAAAAAAACGCAACCGACTTCGGGCCGTAACCGGCCAGAACTCTGCCAGCCGGGGGGCTTTATAAGCCGCGCCTCGGGCCCGAGCCAGCCCACCAGCAGCCGCCGACCGAACCCTAACCCTAGCCGCCGCCGCCGCCAGCCACCGCCGCCGATCCGCCAGAGCCGCGCGTCGCCCGAGGTTCGCCGCACCTCGAAATCCATGCCATTTTTTAAAAAAAATCCGTTTGTCGTTTTTCTTTTCCTTCGGATTTTTCCGCAGTTATTTTCTGATCGCGATTTCTAATCCGATTTTCGTTTTAGTTTAACTTTTCGCTCGTTTATCGGAATCAGGCGATTCAAGCACCTGGAGTTTCGTCTCGAAACCCTCTATCCAAATAATCAACTACAACAAGTTTTTGCTACTGTAAAATCTGACTTAGGTTCAGATTACTAGAACAAAGTTGTTTTCTTTCGCCGTTTGACTTTCTTTGCTTCGTTCGATTTGATTCCTTTTGCCAACCGGAGTTCTTAAGTTGAACTTTCTGGTTAGATATCTTATTTGAGTCTTACCTGTGCATTAGATGAGTACTTATTGTATGCTTGTTTGTTTGCCTGCGATAGAGTACCCGGAGTGCGCCGCCTGTTACTTCGAATCGTTAGGTTTCACGGATCATCAGCAAGGCAAGTAACACTTTGATCATACCTTTTCTACAACCCAGTTTTTTTGCATTAGATCAATCTTCACACATTGCATGATTAGGATCTAATTAAACTGTGGGATGGGAAGTCGATGAGGTAGTACCTATTACCTGTTTATTATCAAACCTTTGGGAGTTACTTCTACGTTTGCTTATTATGCCATGCTATGCTAGTAGACGTGGATTGGGTGAGTGAAATCCATGACAGATGTGAGATTGATAATTAATGGTTTATCTAAGGTGGCAACTTAAATACACATCTGGGTGGATTGAGGCACCTGGGTATTCCAGGACATGCCTGTTTTCTTTTGGACCGCCACCCAGGCTCAAAGGGATCATGAGATTTTTCAAACTAGAAACTTCCGTGTGCAGCCACAAGCCATTATGGGCTCTGGCATAGTTGATTAAGTCGTGCGAACTCTTACAGGGTAGACTAGCAGATGTAGGGGAAAGTAGGTGTACCGGTCTATCCATCGTAAGGTGCTAGCGCTTCTGAAAGACTGTGTCTCGGTCATCCGTTTCTCAAACGCCATGTAGTGCGAGAAATCCAACGGAGGCGATCGAGTCTTGTGGGGAAAAGTGCGCAAACCTCTGCAGAGTGTAACAAACTAATCATGATTAGCCGTGTCCCCGGTTATGGACATCTTGAGTATCTAGTATCTGGATTATCATGTGAATCTCAACATGTTACTCTAAAATTAATGTTGTTGGGTTAATGATGATGCTTAATTGGGATTGAGAATGCTGTCAACCATTCTCAATGTTTAACAACCACCATCATGTAATTAAATTTATTCCTTTGAAGTAGGGAAAAATTGGCTTTATGCAAAACTGTAACCATAGAGCTTTCCACCAGCCAAATATGCATATAGTATAGTTGTTGCATTCCATTACTCTCTATGTGTTACCTTGCCAGCATATTCCATGTGCTGACCCGTTTTCGGGCTGCAACGTTAATGTTGCAGACTTTTCAGACGATGATTAAGGAGTTTTTAGGTCGTGGTTCTATACTCAGTGATGCCGTTGGAGTTGATGGACTCACTTATCTTCCAAGCCTTCCGCTGTTATCGTAATTAGATGGCCTTAAGCCATATTTATTGTAATAAGTTCTCTTTTGAGACACTTGATGTAATAAGTGTGTGATTGCAACTCTGCTATAAATCCTTTGAGTACTGTGTGGTGTCAGCATTACTGATCCAGGGATGACACCGGAGCACAAAGATCAGACTGTTTGAGGTCTGGTCGCTACAGAGCCCCTGCCTTGTGCGCCACACGGTCATGATGAGTATGATTTAGCCCTACCATCAGACAATGTTCAGGAGATCGCACCGGCAACCGCTCCGACCCTCAATTCGGAACCAGTTGCGCCATCCATGGACGGGTGGATAGACCCCGCCACGGAGGCTGCACTCTCATCAGTGATCGAGTCGAGTATCGACCTTACCCTTCACGAGAGCCGTGATGCTGAACTATCGAATTCCTCCCCGGCCACGGACTCCGAACCGCCTGCGCCCGTGCCTATCGAATTTGATTGGGCGCCGATCATGGAGTTTACCTCCGCGGATATTTTTCAGCACTCTCCCTTCAGTGACATATTGAACTCATTAAGGTCTCTCTCCTTGTTAGGAGAATCCTGGCTGAACTATGTCCGGCAGGATTGGGATGCGGATGACGAAGAAATTCGCCGCCCACCCACCACCCACTTAGTAGCCACTGTCGATGACTTAACCGACATGCTCGACTTCGACTCCGAAAACATCGACGGTATGGACGACAATGCGGGAGACGAAGAGGAACCACTGCCCACAGGGCACTGGACAGCCACCTCATCATATGATATATACATGGTGGACACACCCAAAGAAGGCAATGGTGACGAGACAACGGAGGATGACCCCTCCAAGAAGCAACCCAAGCGCCGATGTCAGCGGTGCCGCTCTAAGTCTCGCCAAAGCAAAAGCGGTGACACTGGCATAGGAGATAATACCACTCCGGACAGTGCCGAAGACAACAACAATCCCCTCCAGCAAGATTTAGGGCAGGAGGATGGAGAAGTCAGCCCTCCCGAGAGAGCGGCAGATGGAGAGGCGGAGGATGATAATTACATGCCCCCTCCAAAGACGAGGCAAGCCTTGATGATGAAGAATTCATCGTGCCTGAGGATCTCGTTGAACAAGAGCGCTTCAAGCGTCGGCTTATAGCCACGACAAATAGCCTTAAGAAAAAGCAACAGCAGCTTCAAGCTGATCAAGATTTGCTAGTTGACAGATGGACCGAAGTCCTTGCGGCCGAGGAATATAAACTCGAACACCCCTCCAAAAGTTACCCAAAGTGTAGGTTGCTACCCCGATTGGAGGAGGAAGCACCCAAACCTACATCTCCAGCATATGATGCGGCTGACCGGCCACCTCATGGCCGCGACAAAGAGGCATTTTAGCCAAAAACTTAGCCCGCACCCTGACGCCACTCAAATAAAAATGACAAGGCACGGGGAAACATGCTAGACCTGCGAGACGTATTGGAGGACAAAGAAAAACATGCAAGATCGATCTACGGATCACGAGGGCACGCCACTATGCGAGACGATAACCGTCACGCCGGATACAGTAAAAGTAAATCTGGTTGGGCCGAACACAGCGGGCAAGACCCATTTGAGCTGCGTTGCTGTAGCGACCAGACCTCAAACGGTCCAATCTCTGTGCTCCGGTGTCATCCCTGGATCAGTAATGCTGACACCACACAGTACTTGAAGGATTTATAACAGAGTAGCAATCACACACTTATTACATCGAGTCTCAAAAGAGAACTTATTACAATAACTATGGCTTAAGGCCATCTAATAATGATAACAGTGGAAGGCTTGGAAGATAAGTGAGTCCATCAACTCCAACGGCATCACTGAGTATAGAACCACGACCTAAACGGCACCTTACTCGTCGTCTGAAAAGTCTGCAACATGAACGTTGCAGCCCGAAATGGGTCAGCACATGGAATATGCTGGCAATGTAACACATAGAGAGCAATGAAGGAAATAAGACTATACTATATGCATATTTGGCTGGTGGAAAGCTCTATGGTTACAGTTTTGCGTAAATCCAATTTTTCCCTACTGCAAAGGAATACATTTTATTTAACTATCATGGTAGTTGTTAAACATTGAGAGTGTAGACACGCTCTCAATCCCAATTAAGCATCATCATTAAAAACCCAACAAATTAATAAGAGTAACATGATGAGATTGACATGATAATCCAAGAACTAGATACTCAAGATGTCCATAACCGGGGACACGGCTAACCATGATTAGTTTATACACTCTGCAGAGGTTTGCGCACTTTTCCCCACAATACTCGATCTCCTCCGTTGGGATTCTCGCACTACATGGTGTTTGAGAAACGGATGACCGAGACATAGTTTCTCCGAAGCGCTCACACCTTACGAACGGGTAGACTGTTACACCTACTTACCCCTACATCTGCTAGTCTACCACTATAAGAGTTCGCATGACTTAATCAACTATGCTAGAGCCCATAGTAGCTTGTGGCTGCACACAGAAGTTTCTAGCATGAATAATCTCATGATCCCTTTGAGCCTGGGTGGCGGTCAAAAACAAAACAGGCAATCGCTGGAATACCCAGGTGCCTAAACAGGCAATCGCTGGAATACCCAGGTGCCTCAATCCACCCAGATGTATATTTAAGTTGCCACCTTAAGTGGAACCATTAATTAACAATATCACATCTGTCATGGATTTCACTCACCCAAACCACGTCTACGAGCATAGCATGGCATAATAAGCAAACGTAGAAGTAACTCCCAAAGGTTTGATAATAAAACAGGTGATAGGTACTACCTCATCTCCTTCCCAAACCCACAATTTAATTAGATCCTAATCATGCAATGTGTGAGGGTTGATCTAATGCAATAAAAACTAGGTAGTAGGAGGTATGATCAAAGTGTTACTTGCCTTGCTGATGATTCGTGAAACCTAGCGATTCGAAGTAACAGGCGGCACACTCCGGGTACTCTATCGCGAACAAACAAGCACACAATAAGTACTCATCTAATGCACAGGTAAAACTCGAATAAGAGAATCTAACGAGAAAGTTCAACTTAAGAACTCTGGTTGGCAAAAAGAAACAAATCGAACGAGGCAAACGAAAGACAGACGACAAAGGAAACAAGCTCCGTTTACTAATCTTAATCTAGGACAAATTTTACTGAGGCAAAAACTTGTTTGAGTTGGTTAAACAGAAAGAGGGTTTCGAGACAAAACTCTAGGTGCTTGAATCGCCTGATTCCGATAAACGAGCAAAAAGTTAAACTAAAACGAACATCGGATCAGGAATCGCGATCAAAAAAATGGCGGATTTAATCTGAGAAAAAGAAAAATGATGAAGAGGTTAACCAACGAACGTTCGTTAACTGGAACTAAACGATGAACGCATTCGTTAAAACAAACGAACGAGCGAACGATCGCTAAGTAACTAAATCGAAAAAAACGATTTTATTAAAAAAACGAAAACTAGGGTTTTCAAAAAAAACCAAAGTGGTTTTTCTCGGAAAACCGGGCGGCGGCTACCTCGGCTCGGGCTCCGACGAAGCTCCGATGGGGCTCCGAGCGGCGGCGGGTGGTGCGGGGCGGCGGCTCCTGGCGGCGGCGGTGGCAGGCAGCGCGGGAGGCGGCTGCAGCGTGCGACGACTTGCGGCGGCGCGGGCGGTGGTGGCACGAGGCTCTAGGGGGGCTCCGACGGGGTTATAAAGGGGGGGGCGACTAACTTGGGGACGGGGGCGGCCTCGGGAGGCGAGTCCTCCCCAGACACGATGGCGGCGGCGATCGGGACTCCGGTCCTGATCCGGCTCACGTGAGGCGGCGGCGGGTGGGCCGGCTCTGCTGGGCCTTCGGCCCAGTCGGGTACGTGGTTTTTTTTAAAAGAATATCGCTGAAACGAAAACAAATTCTAGAAAAATAAATACAAATCTAAAAATGCCAAAACAAATTTTCTCTGTCTAAATAAAATATTTGGAACAGGATGAACATTTTCTTGGCCCTAAATGCAATTTTTGAAAACGTGCAATTTTTCCTAAATTCAAATAAAATAGCAAATAAATCCAAATAAAATCTTATTATTTTTTATTAAATCCTCAATATTTGTTTATTTTGGGAAAGTTATTTTATTCCCTCTCTCATATTTTGATAATAGAAATAATTGAAGATAAAATAAATAAAATCAAATGATCCTATTTTCAAAATTTGAGAAAACTCAAATATGAAAATAACAAAATCCCCAACTCTCTCCGAGGGTCCTTGAGTTGCGTTAAATTTCTAGGATCAACCAACATGCAAATAAATATGATATGCAATGATGATCTACTGTATAACATTCCAAATTGAAATTTTGGGATGTTACAAACCTACCCCCCTTAAAATGAATCTCGCCCTCGAGATTCGGGTTGGCTAGAAAATAGGTGAGGGTGGTCCTTCAGCAGATCTTCCTCTCGCTCCCAGCTGGCTTCATCCTCCGTGTGGTGGCTCCACTGGACTTTGCAAAACTTGATGACCTTGCTGCGGGTGACTCAGCTGGCACACTCAAGTATCTTGACTGGTTTCTCCTCATAAGTCAAATCACTGTCCAACTGAATCGCTTCCAGCGGCACTATGTCTCTCAGCGGTATATCAGCCATCTCTGCGTGGCACTTCTTTAACTGGGAAACGTGGAACACGCTGTGAACTCCTGAGAATCCTTCGGGCAATTCCAACTTGTAGGCTACTTCTCCCATATGCTCCAATACCTTGTATGGGCCTACAAAACGTGGCGCTAACTTTCCCTTAACTCCAAAGCGCTTAACTCCTCGAAGTGGAGATACTCGAAGATAAACTCGGTCTCCGACTTTGTAAACTGTCTCCTTGCGTTTAGAATCTGCGTAGCTCTTCCACCTGGACTGGGCTACCTTGAGCCTATCGTGAATCAATTTTACTTTCTGTTCAGACTCCTTAATCAGATCCGGTCCAAACAACTGTTGGTCTCCAACTTCATCCCACGACAATGGGGTCCTGCACCTTCTTCCGTACAAGGCCTCGAAAGGGGCCATCTTCAAACTGGATTGATAACTGTTGTTATAAGAGAACTCTGCATATGGCAAATTCTCGTACCAACTAGATCCGTAATCTAGCGCCCAAGCTCTCAGCATATCCTTCAAAATCTGATTGACTCTCTCGGTCTGTCCATCTGTCTGCGGATGGAAAGCTGTACTGAACTCTAGCCTAGTACCCAAAGTTTCATGAAACTGATTCCAGAACTTTGAGGTAAACTGGGTTCCTCTATCTGATACAATGCTCCTTGGAACTCCATGCAGACATACGATTTTGGTCATGTATATCTTTGCCAGTTTGGCACTAGTATAGGTAGTCTTCACTAGAATGAAATGAGCTACCTTTGTCAAACGATCGACTACAACCCAAATCGAGTCATAGCCTGAACGAGTTCTGGGTAATCCTGTAATAAAATCCAGGCCTAGCTTATCCCACTTCCATTCGGGTATCGGCAATGGCTGTAGCAATCCCGCTGGCTTCTGATGCTCTACCTTTACTCTCTGACATACATCACAAACTGCTACATACTACGCAATATCCTTCTTCATTCTGGTCCACCAAAAAGTATCCTTCAAATCCAAATACATCTTGGTATTTCCTGGGTGAATCGAATATGGTGAATCATGGGCCTCTTGCAGAATCAACTTCCCGATCTCCGGGTCGTTGGGCACATAAACACGATCTTCAAACCATAAGGTATCGTGCTCATCCTCATGAAAACCTTTAGCTTTCCCTTTGCTTATTTTCTTCTTAATGGAAGCAATCTCCTTGTCAGTCTTCTGGGCTTCTCTGATCTTATCCATCAAAGTAGACTGAATCTCTAATGCTGCTACATACCCTCTCGGGACTATCTCCAAACATAGCTCACGAAGATCCTTGGCTAACTCCCTTTGATCATATCTCCAAACATAGCCTCTCGTACCCACAATTTAATTAGATCCTAATCATGCAATGTGTGAGGGTTGATCTAATGCAATAAAAACTAGGTAGTAGGAGGTATGATCAAAGTGTTACTTGCCTTGCTGATGATCCGTGAAACCTAGCGATTCGAAGTAACAGGCGGCACACTCCGGGTACTCTATCGCGAACAAACAAGCACACAATAAGTACTCATCTAATGCACAGGTAAAACTCGAATAAGAGAATCTAACGAGAAAGTTCAACTTAAGAACTCTGGTTGGCAAAAAGAAACAAATCGAACGAGGCAAACGAAAGACAGACGAGAAAGGAAACAAGCTCCGTTTACTAATCTGAATCTAGGACAAATTTTACTGAGGAAAAAACTTGTTTGAGTTGGTTAAACGGAAAGAGGGTTTCGAGACAAAACTCTAGGCGCTTGAATCGCCTGATTCCGTTAAACGAGCGAAAAGTTAAACTAAGACGAACATCGGATCAGGATCACGATCAGAAAAATCGCGGATTTAATCCGAGAAAAAGAAAAACGACGAACAGGTTAACGAACGAACGTTCGTTAACTGGAACTAAACGATGAACGCGTTCGTTAAAACGAACGAACGAGCGAACGCTCGCTAAATAACTAAACCGGAAAAAACCGATTCTATTAAAAAAAGCGAAAACTAGGGTTTAAAAAAAACCGAAGTGGTTTTTCTCGGAAAACCGGGCGGCGACTTCTACCTCGGCTCGGGCTCTAGCGAAGCTCCGACGGGGCTCTGGGTGGCGGCGGGTGGTGCGGGGCGGCGGCTCCTGGCGGCGGCGGCGACGGCGGCAGGCGGCGGCTTGCGGCGGCGTGGGCGGTGGTGGCACGGGGCTCTAGGAGGGAAGGCTCCGGTGGGGTTATAAGGGGGAGGGGGCTAACTTGGGGAAGGGGCAGCCTCGGGAGGCGAGTCCTCCCCGGACACGGCGGCGGCGGCGATCGGGACTCCAGTCCCGATCCGGCTCGCGGGAGGCCGCGGCGGCTGGGCCTTCGGCCCAGTCGGCACGCGGGTTTTTTAAACAATATCGCTGCAACTAAAAAAATTCTAGAAAAATAAATAAAAATCTAAAAATGCCAAAACAAATTTTCACCGTCTAAATAAAATTTTATTTAGAACAAGATGAACATTTTCTTGGCCCTAAATGCAATTTTTGAAAACGTGCAATTTTTCCTAAATTCAAATAAAATAGCAAATAAATCCAAATAAAATCTTATTTGATTTTTTATTAAATCCTCAATATTTCTTTATTTTGGGAAAGTAATTTTATTCCCTCTCTCATATTTTGATAATAGAAATAATTGAAGATAAAATAAATAAAATCAAATGATCCTATTTTCAAAATTTGAGAAAACTCAAATATGAAAATAACGAAATCCCCAACTCTCTCCGAGGGTCCTTGAGGCGTGAAATTTCTAGGATCAACCAAAATGCAAATAAATATGATATGCAATGATGATCTACTGTATAACATTCCAAATTGAAAATTTGGGATGTTATAGTCGCGATATAGCCCAGCACAGAGGCGCCGCACACCCCTATGCTTCAAAGACGAAGTAATGGATCACCAAATCCCAGAGGGTTTCAAACCCGTAAATATCGAATCATACGACGATACAACAGATCCTGTGGTATGGATCAAGGATTTCCTCCTGCACATCCACATGGCCCGCGGTTACGATCTACACGCCATCAAATACCTCCCACTCAAGCTCAAAGGACCAGCTCGGCATTGGCTCAACAGCTTGCCAGCAGAGTCCATTGGCTGTTGGCAAGATCTAGAAGCCGCATTCCTCGACAACTTCCAGGGCACTTATGTACGACCGCCAGATGCCGATGAATTGAGCCACATAATTCAGCAGCCAAAGGAATCGGCCAGGCAATTCTGGACACGGTTCCTAACAAAGAAAATTCAAATCGTCGACTGTCCGGATGCAGAGGCCCTAGCAGCTTTTAAGCACAACATCTGCGACAAGTGGCTCGTCCGGCACCTTGGCCAGGAAAAGCCGTAATCTATGGCAGCCCTCACGACACTCATGACCCGCTTTTGTGCGGGAGAAGACAGCTGGCTGGCTCGCATCAATAACATATCAAAGAACCATGGTACTTCGGATACCAAGGATGGCAATGGCAGGTCATGTCGAAACAAACACAAGCGCCGCATTAATAGCGACAATACCGAGGATACGGCAGTCAATGCCGGATTCAAAGGCTCTAAACCCGGTCAGCGGAAAAAGCCATTCAAAAGAAGCACTCCGGGCCCGTCCAGTTTGGCCGTATACTCGACTGCTCGTGTCAAATACACGGCACCCCCGACAAGCCAGCCAACCACACAAACAGGGATTGTCGGGTGTTCAAACAGGCCGGCAAGTTAAATGCCGAAAACAAAGATAAGGGGTCACATAGCGATGACGAGGAGGAGCCCCGGCAGCCGAACACTGGAGGACAGAAGAGGTTCCCCCCACAAGTGCGGACGGTGAACATGATATACGCAACCCACATCCCAAAGAGGGAGCGGAAGCGTGCGCTAAGGGACGTATATGCGTTGGAGCCAGTCGCCCCAAAGTTCAACCCATGGTCCTCTTGTCCGATCACCTCCGATCGTAGGGACCACCCCACTAGTATCCGTCATGGCGGATTCGCTGCACTGGTCCTAGACCCAATCATTGACGGATTTCACCTCACTCGAGTCCTTATGGATGGCGGCAGCAGCTTGAACCTACTTTACCAGGACACAGTGTGCAAAATGGGTATAGACCCCTCAAGGATCAAACCCACAAAAACGACCTTCAAAGGCGTCATACCAGGTGTAGAAGCCCATTGCACAGGCTCAGTCACACTGGAAGTGGTCTTTGGATCCCCGGATAACTTCCGAAGTGAGGAGTTAATCTTTGATAGAGTCCTGTTCCGCAGTGGCTATCATGCACTGCTTGGGCGAACCGCATTTGCGAGATTCAATGTGGTACCGCATTATGCATACCTTAAGCTCAAGATGCCAGGACCTCGGGGGGTCATCACAATTAATAGAAACATAGAGCGCTCTCTCCGCATGGAGGAGCACACTGCGGCCCTCGCAGCAGAAGCGCAAAGCAGCCTCTTAAGGCAATCCACTAGTTCGGCGATTAAGGACCCGGACACCTTCAAGCGCGCCCGGAGTAATCGGCAACAAGACCGCCTGTCACGTTCCGAGCTCGCATAGCAATGCGGCCCCCACCCAAGCCCCAGCCAAACAGCGAAATCTGTGCCACGCGTACATAATTACGCATTGAAAATACCATGGGCATAGGTGGGGAGGGGGGCACGACTACGGCACGCCCCGAGACGCGGCTCAACCGCACTAGGGGCTTCCCGCTTTGTTATTTTTCTCTCTTTCAGGACTTTAATCTCTGGAAACCCTGTCCGGCAGTATGATTGCCGAACACATGATGCAGCAACCAAGGAGGCAGAAAGCTACGTCGCACCACAGAACTCCCAGGTCGATTACGATAACGAGTGAAATACTTGCTTTAATACCATTCCTCAGCTTGCCCTTGGAGGGGACATGTCAAATAGTCCTACTTTTTTCTTATCGCACTACTTGTATCATTCTGCTTTAACGCACCTTTTTGAATAAACAATGCATAGCACTAGACTATTATTGCATTCTCTATTCTTCTTTTTATATATATATATGTATATGTTCATTCATGACATCCAGCACCCGTACACTCTGGTACGGCCAGTATGCTAGGGGCTTAAGCATACCCCATATTACGGCATGAGAAGTCCGAACACTTTCGACAATGCGGCACCCTGAACTTATAGCATTATATGCATCAGCTCCGAATCATGTCTTGGGTCAATAGTTGGGTTTGCCTGGCTCCCATGTTTTGGTACCTTACATTCCGCTGTATCGGCTATGGTAGCACTGGGAGAACTACTGGGATTGTGCCCCGGTTCTGCTGGGCTAAGCACCTCAGTAGAGAAAGTTAAAACTGACTATCATGATAAGGCGAGAGACTGGTCACTGTTCGAGAGGTTTCGAGTCCCTAAAGACTTATGCCGATTAGAGCGAGGAGTCGGCTTTGTCTGGCTTAAGGCGTGTATAGCGCCCCGAATTCGGCCTTCCGAATACTAGGGGCTTCGCCAAAATTTAAAATTATAGAATTCTATGGCTAAGTGAGAGTGATAAAGCATTATAGTCCGACTGCCTTGTTCGTTGTGCTGAGCACCTCACTCGAAGGACCGAAAAATGGGAACAAGAGTGCTCAGGTTTATCCCGAACACCCCAACACTCGTGGCATGGGGGCAGAAGCCGACGACTAGCCATCTCTCAGATTTGATAAACAGCCGAACAGAAGGTAATATTTTAAATTCAAACAAGCGTTGCATAGCGCATATGAACAAGTTTTCATAATACAGGATCACACGAGCAAGTTCATTCAAATATTACATCTTTCGCACACTCGTTCGCTACAAGACGGGCACCCTTTAGGACACCCTCATAATACATCTCGGGGTGGTGATGCTCCTTACCCTGCGGCGGCCCCTCCTTCACCAGCTTCTCAGCATCCATCTTGGCCTAGTGCACCTTCGCACGGGCAAAAGCCCGGCATGCACCTTTGATGTAGACGGACCGCTTGATGACTTCCAGCCATGGGCAGGCATCCACAAGCCGCCTCACCAGGCCGAAGTAGCTGTTGGGAAGGGCGTTGCCATGCCACATCCAGACTATAAGGCCCCTCATGGCCTGTTCGGCCTCCTTGTGCAGCTCGACCAGTTGCTTCAGCTGGTCGCTCATAGGCATCGGGTGTTCAGTCCTAGTATACTAAGACCAGAACATCTTCTCCATCGAGCTTCCCTCCTCGTCCTGGTAAAACTTTGCGGCATCCGACACGCTGCGGGGCAAATCTGCGAATGCTCCTGGAGAGCTCCGGATTCGGGTAAGTAACAAGTAATTTACTTTCACATGCTTGCTTTGCATATTGAATGCCTTACCCGCCGCTATCTTCCTCATCGCCTCAATCTCCTGGAAGGCCTTTTGGGCATCAGCCTTGGCATTCTTTGCGCTCTCAAGGGCCGCGACAAGCATAGACTCTCACGTCTTCGAGTCAAGCTCCAACGCCTCGTGCTTCGTCACGAGAGCTTGGAGCTCTTGCTGCACCTCGCCCACCCGTGCCTCTTGCTTTTGTTGGGGAACGTAGTAATTTCAAAATTTTCCTATGCACACGCAAGATCATGGTGATGCATAGCAACGAGAGGGGAGAGTGTTGTCTACGTACCCTCGTAGACCGACAGTGGAAGCGTTATGACAACGCGGTTGATGTAGTCGTACGTCTTCACGGCCTGACCAATCAAGCACCGAAACTACGGCACCTCCGAGTTTTAGCACACGTTCAGCTCGATGACGATCCCCGGACTCCGATCCAGCAAAGTGTCGGGGAAGAGTTCTGTCAGCACGATGGCGTGGTGATGATCTTGATGTTCTACCATCGCCTAAGCACCGCTACAATATTATCGAGGAGTATGGTGGAGGGGGGCACCGCACACGGCTAAGAGAACGATCACGAAGATCAACTTGTGTGTCTAGAGGTGCCCCCCTACCCTCGTATATAAAGGAGCAAGGGGGGAGGCCAGCCGGCCCTTGGGCGCGCCAAGGAGGAGGAGTCCTCCTCCTAGTAGGAGTAGGACTCCCCTCTTTCCTACTCCTACTAGGAGGGGGAAAGGAAAGGGGAGAGGGAGAAGGAAAGGGGGGCACCGCCCCCCCCTCTCCTAGTCCAATTCGGACCAGAGGGGGAGGGGCGCACGGCCCACCCTGGCCGCCCCTCTCTCTCTCCACTAGGGCCCATAAAGCCCTTTACTTCTCCGGGGGGGGGGGGTTCCGGTAACCCTCCGACACTCTGGTTTTCTCCAAAATCACCCGAAACACTTCCGGTGTCCGAATTTAGCTGTCCAATATATCAATCTTTATGTCTCGATCATTTAGAGACTCCTCATCATGTCCGTGATCACATCCGGGACTCCGAACAAACTTCGGTACATCAAAATATATAAACTCATAATGAAAGTATCATCGTAACGTTAAGCGTGCGGACCCTACGGGTTCGAGAATAATGTAGACATGACCGAGACATGTCTCCGGTCAATAACCAATAGCAGAACCTGGATGCTCATATTGGCTCCCACATATTCTACGAAGATCTTTATCGGTCAGACCGCATAACAACATACTTTGTTCCCTTTGTCATCGGTATGTTACTTGCCCGAGATTCGATCGTCGGTATCTCAATACCTAGTTCAATCTCGTTACCGGCAAGTCTCTTTACTCGTTTCGTAATACATCATCTCGCAACTAACTCATTAGTTGCAATGCTTGCAAGGCTTATGTGATGTGCATTACCAAGAGGGCCCAGAGATACCTCTCCGACAATCGGAGTGACAAAATCCTAATCTCGAAATACACCAACCCAACATGTACCTTTGGAGACACCTGTAGAGCTCCTTTATAATCACCCAGTTACGTTGTGATGTTTGGTAGCACACAAAGTGTTCCTCCGGCAAACGGGAGTTGCATAATCTCATAGTCATAGGAACATGTATAAGTCATGAAGAAAGCAATAGCAACATACTAAACGATCGGGTGCAAAGCTAATGGAATGGGTCATGTCAATCACATCTTTCTCCTAATGATGTGATCCCGTTAATCAAATGACAACACATGTCTATGTTTAGGAAACATAACCATCTTCGATTAACGAGCTAGTCAAGTAGAGGCACACTAGTGACGTTTAGTTTGTCTATGTATTCACACAAGTATTATGTTTCCGGATAATACAATTCTAGCATGAATAATAAACATTTATCATGATATAAGGAAATAAACAATAACTTTATTATTGCCTCTAGGGCATATTTCCTTCAGATTTTCCCGCTCGGTGCGCTCCTTGGCCGCTTTGTCTTCGGCCTCAGACAGCGCTTGCTTTAGGGTCGCCACTTCGGTCATGGCCCCTGGCAAATTCATGATGATCCTGTCATTTGCAATCGCATCTTTTTTGTGTATATATATATATCTATATCTATAGACAAGGTATTACTTACCTCTGTTCTCCTCGGGCTGCCTCTTGGCAAGGCAGAGCTCTTTCTCGGACCCCTCGAGGTCCTGCTTCAGTGCGGCGACCTCCGCAGTCAGTGCGGCAAAGGTCAGCAGCGAAGCCTACATACGCATATAGACATACTTATATTAGACTCCTGCGGATATTATTTGATCTTCTATTCGGCTTTTCTTTGTGAACACCAAACAGAGCATCAGGGGCTACTGTCTATGCTGTAATATTTTTCCTATATTTTAAATACTTACCTTAAAACTTGTTAAAAGGCTGGCACAGGCTTCAGTCAGTCCGCTCTTGGCGGACTGAACCTTCTTGATCACCGCACTCATAATAGTGCGGTGCTCTTCATCGATGGAAGCGCCGCGAAGCACTCCCAGCAGGTTGTTCGGTGCCTTTGGATGGACAAAGGTCACCGGCACGGGCGTCTTGCCCCTTTTGGAAGGGAGCCGCCTGCCTGAGTCTGGAACCACTGGAGGTTCCGGCGCGCTGTGAGCCGAACTTGGAGCCCCCGGGAGCCTTGCCCCCTTTGCTCCTGGAGTCCGGAAGATCGCCTTGAGGCGCCTCCGGGACTGTCCCCCCGGCTCAGCGCCCCTTGAGACAATACCTCGGCATTGTCCGTAGGGCAAGGGGAGGAGGCGGTCGGAAGTGGATCGCTATCCATATCCGACGAGTCCAAGGAACCGTCCGACAAAGATACGTCGATACGGGCTTGGGGCGGTCTGCATAATCATATTCGGCGTTAGGAAAAGCAGTGCGACAATGGTATGCTATGAGTTACTCTGGTATCCGAGTACTTACGACTTCGCCAGGGGCTTGGCCCTGAGCATCCACTCATCTTCGCCTTCGGCGTCGGTGGTGGAGCAGTCCGGAAGAAGAGTCCTTCCCTTATTGGACCCTTCGGCCTCCCCGGCTAGGGCGGCCTTCCTTTTCTTGTCTCCCCCGGCTGGAGGGGGAGCATCTTCATCTTCCTCCTCGTCTTCATGCGAGGAGTGCGTCGCGGAGTTGTCGTACGATGAGTCCGATACCACCTGGCGCCAGGAACTCTTTCGGGTTCCCTTGGCCTTCTTCTTGGTCTTCCCCGGCACCTTATAAGGAGCCGGAGTCAGCATCTCCGTCAGGAGAGCGTCCACGGTGTCTTCGGGCAGGGGGCCCTGACAGTTAATCTGCTCTGATGCCTCCACCCAGTCCTGTCAAGGGCATGGGAGCTCAGACCCCGCACATGGTTAAGCTATGGGAAATAAATATCCTATCAGATGTACAGAACTTACCGGATTTGCAGGGCGTTTCGCACTTAGACCGTGGTCCTCGGTAAGAGAGGGAGGGACCTCGGTGCCCTTGAACAGCACCCTCCAGATGTCCTTATGCATCGTGTCGAAGAGCTCATGTAGAGTCTAGTGCTGGGCCGGGTCGAACTCCCATAAGTTGAAGTCCCGTTGTTGACACGGGAGGATCCGGCGGAAGAGCATGACCTGGACTATGTTGACAAGCTTAAGTTTCTTGCTTGTCATGTTCCGGATACACTTCTGGAGTCCATCCAGCTCCACCGATGAACCCCAGGACAGGCCCTTCTCCTTCCAGGAAGTGAGCCGCGTGGGGATTCCGGATCGAAACTCGGGGACCGCCACCCAGTTGGTGTCGCGCGGCTCGGTGATGTAGAACCACCCCGGTTGCCACCCCTTTATGGTCTCCACGAAGGAGCCCTCGAGCCATGTAACGTTGGGCATCCTGCCCACCATGGCTCCGCCACATTCCGCTTGTTGGCCGCCCACCACCTTCAGCTTTATATTGAAGGTCTTCAGCCACAGGCCGAAGTGGGACCGGATGCAGAGGAAGGCCTCACACACGACGATGAATGCCGAGATGTTGAGGATGAAGTTCGGGGCCAGATCCTGAAAGTCCAGCCCATAATAGAACATGAGGCCACGGACAAATGGATGGAGGGGAAACCCCAGTCCGCGGACGAAGTGGGGGAGGAAGACCACCCTCTCGTGAGGTTCTGGGGTAGGGATGACCTGCCCCGTGGCTGGCAGCCGGTGCGCGATATCCGCGGCTAAGTATCCGGCTCCGTGTAACTTTTTGATGTGCCCCTCCATGACGGAGGAGGCCATCCACTTGCCTCCCGCTCCGGACATGTTTCGGAGAGAGCTGAGGTGGAAGATGCGGACTTGGGCGCTGGAGCTCGAGTGCGCGAGAATGGATGAGCAAGGAGGAAGAAGGCGTGGGTAGAAAAAGGTGAGATCTTATCCCTTTATAAGGGAAGACTAAACTATGCGCCCCCACTAGCCTGGTAAAACTCGCTTATCCACCAAGCGTAATTGATGGCGCGGTTGGGTTACCCATGTCCGTGTTGATGAGAATCCCGTAATAAGGGGAACACGATCTCTGCTTTGACAAGATGTGTCAAGAAACCGCCTCGCATTATGTGCGGGGCTGGTTAAAGAAAAACGGTTCAAATAATTACCGGGCCGCGGCGTGATGTCATGCTGCCAAAATGTGTCAGCAGATTAGATTTGTGGTAATATTATTCTCTCTACGGTGGTATGTGGAACTTATTTTGCAGGGTTGGACACTATCCTTGTATTCAAATTCTTCCGTGGTGTATTCGGAGGAGGAACCTGCCTTGCAATACCGAAGACAACACTGCGCGTCGGACTCATCGTCATTGAAGCCTGGTTCAGGGGCTACTGAGGGAGTCCTGGATAAGGGGGTCTCTGGACAACCAGACTATATCCTTTGGGCGGATTGTTGGACTATGAAGAAACAAGATTGAAGACTTCGTCCCGTGTCCGGATGGGACTCTACTTGGCGTGGAAGGCAAGCTAGGCAATACAGATATGTATATCTCCTCCTTTGTAACCGACCTTGTGTAACCCTAGCCCCCTCCGGTGTCTATATAAACCGGAGGGTTTTAGTCCGTAGGACAACATACAATCATACCATAGGCTAGCTTCTAGGGTTTAGCCTCTCCGATCTCGTGGTAGATCAACTCTTGTACTACTCATATTATCAAGAATAATCAAGCAGGACATAGGGTTTTACCTCCATCAAGAGGGCCCGAACCTGGGTAAAACATCATGTCCCCTGCCTCCTGTTACCATCCGCCTTAGACGCACAGTTCGGGACCCCCTACCCAAGATCCACCAGTTTTGACACCGACAATGGCCCTCAGGATAGAAAGGTTCCTGAGTCATTCTACCAGTTCTAGTAGCCACTTTAACAGCATAATCATTTTTCTTACTATTCATCTCATCGAGCAACTCTTTTTGAGCTTTAAGTACTTCTTCTACTTGAGTGGTAACCATAGAAGCATGTTTGCTAACAAGTTTAAGTTCACCTCTAATATTATCCATATAATCACCCAAGTATTTAATCATATGAGCATCTTGTTTAATTGTCTACCAAAATAAGCATTGAAGTCTTCTTGTTTAAATATAAAATTATCAAACTCATCCAAGCATTGGCTAGCAATTTTAGTAGGAGGGATTTCAGCTTTATCATATCT
This sequence comes from Triticum aestivum, assembly GCF_018294505.1. Lineage (NCBI taxonomy): Eukaryota > Viridiplantae > Streptophyta > Magnoliopsida > Poales > Poaceae > Triticum > Triticum aestivum. The sequence goes on along the minus strand of NC_057803.1, from coordinate 166,503,885 downwards.
ATAGAGAGAATTTACCTTTACTACCTGTGTCGGGTTATCGAGGTCTGGAGGTTCTTCAATAAATAAAGGATTAAGATCATATATTTCTTCATCAGGCGGTAAATTGAGACCATGTATTTCTTCAGTAGGAGGTAGATTCTTAACATCTTCAGCTTTAATACCTTTTTCTTTCATAGATTTCTTTGCCTCTTGCATATCTTCAGGACTGAGAAATAGAATACCTCTCTTCTTCTGAGTTGGTTTAGGGATAGGATCATTAATTGGAGCAGGAGCTGCCTCAGGAGCTAGCTCAGGAGGTGCCCAATTATTTTCATTTGTCAACATATTATTCAATAAGATTTCAGCTTCATCCGGTGTTCTTTCCCTGAAAAGAGAACCAACAGAACTATCCAGGTAATCTCTGGAAGCATCAGTTAGTCCATTATAAAAGATATCAAGTATTTCGTTTTTCTTAAGAGGATGATCATGCAAAGCATTAAGTAACTTGAGAAGCCTCCCCCAAGCTTGTGGGAGACTCTCTTCTTTAATTTGCACAAAGTTGTATATTTCCTTTAAAGCAGCTTGTTTCTTATGAGCAGGGAAATATTTAGCAGAGAAGTAATAAATCATATCCTGGGGACTACGCACACAACCAGGATCAAGAGAATTAAACCATATCTTAGCATCACCCTTTAATGAGAACGGAAATATTTTAAGGATATAAAAGTAGCGAGATCTCTCATCATTAGTGAACAGGGTGGCTATATCATTTAATTTAGTAAGATGTGCTACAGCAGTTTCAGATTCATAACCATGAAAAGGATCAGATTCAACCAAAGTAATTATATCAGGATCAACAGAGAATTCATAATCCTTATCAGCAACACATATAGGTGAAGTAGCAAAAGCAGGGTCAGGCCTCATCCTAGCATTTGGAGATTGCTTATTCCATTTAGCTAATAACCTTTTGAGTTCATATCTATCTTTGCAGGCTAAAATAGCTAAAGAAGCATCTTGATCAAATAAATAACCCTCAGGAATAACAAGTGATTCTTCATCATCACTTTCATCTTCATAATCAGATTCAATATTTTCGAACTCTCTAGCCCTAGCAAGTCGTTCCTCTAGAAAATCACTAAGTGGCATAGTAGTATCAGGCATAGAGGTAGTTTCATCATAAGTATCATGCATAGCAGAAGTAGTAGCATCAATAACATGCGACATATCAAAACGAATAGCAGAAGCAGGTTTAGGTGTCGCAAGCTTACTCATAACAGAAGGTGAATCAAGTGCAGAGCTAGATGGCAGTTCCTTACCTTCCCTCGTAGTTGAGGGATAGATCTTGGTTTTTGGATCTCTCATGTTCTTCATAGTGTCCAGCAGATATAAATCGCAAGTGATTCAAAGAATAGAGCTATGCCCCCGGCAACGGCGCCAGAAATTAGTCTTGATAACCCACAAGTATAGGGGATCGCAACAGCTTTCGAGGGTAGAGTATTCAACCCAAATTTATTGATTCGACACAAGGGGAGCCAAAGAATATTCTCAAGTATTAGCAGCTGAGTTTTCAATTCAACCACACCTGAAAACTTAGTATCTGCAGCAAAGAGTTTCATAGCAAAGTAATATGATAGTGATGGTAACGGTAACAAAAGAGTAATGAAAGAAAAGTAATATTTTTGGTATTTTGTAGTGATTGTAACAATAGCAACGGGAAAGTAAATAAGCGTAAACCAGTATACGGAAAGCTCGTAGGCATCGGATCAATGATGGATAATTATGCCGGATGCGGTTCATCATGTAACAGTCATAACATAGGGTGACACAGAACTAGCTCCAATTCGTTAATGTAATGTAGGCATGTATTCCGAATATAGTCATACGTGCTTATGGAAAAGAACTTGCATGACATCTTTTGTCCTACCCTCCCGTGGCAGCGGGGTCCTGATGGAAACTAAGGGATATTAAGGCCTCCTTTTAATAGAGAACCGGAACAAAGCATTAGCACATAGTGAATACATGAACTCCTCAAACTACGGTCATCCCCGGTAAGTATCCCGATTATTGTCACTTCGGGGTTAACGGATCATAACACATAATAGGTGACTATAGACTTGCAAGATAGGATCTAGAACTCTCATATATTGATGAAAACATAATAGGTTCAGATCTGAAATCATGGCACTCGGGCCCTAGTGACAAGCATTAAGCATAGCAAAGTCATAGCAACATCAATCTCAGAACATAGTGGATACTAGGGATCAAACCCTAACAAAACTAACTCGATTACATGGTAAATCTCATCCAACCCATCACCGTCCAGCAAGCCTACGATGGAATTACTCACGCACGGCGGTGAGCATCATGAAATTGGTGATGGAGGATGGTTGATGATGACGACGGTGATGAATCCCCCTCTCCGGAGCCCCGAACGGACTCCAGGTCAGCCCTCCCGAGAGGTTTTAGGGCTTGGCGGTGGCTCCGTATTGTAAAACGCGATGATTTCTTCTCTCTTATTGTTTTCTCCTCGAAAGCAGTTATATAGAGTTGGAGTTAGAGTCGGGGGGTCTCCAGGGGGCCCACGAGGTAGGGGGGCGCGCCCTAGGGGGGGGCGCCCCCCACCTTCGTGAGAAGGGTGTGGGCCCCCTGGTCTTCATCTTTGGCGAGGATTTTTTATTATTTATTGTAAGATATCCTGTGGAGTTTCAGGTCATTCCGAGAACTTCTATTTTCTGCACATAAAACAACATCATGGCAATTCTGCTGAAAACAGCGCCAGTCCGGGTTAGTTCCATTCAAATCATACAAGTTAGAGTCCAAAACAAGGGCAAAAGTGTTTGGAAAAGTAGATACATTGGAGACGTATCAGCCTTCCCGGAGCTGGACGCCTTCGTCAAGGAGGAGGCACAGAGAGAGGAGGCGCCCACGGGATGGAACTCGTGCCTTGGTCGGGCAGTCCTGGACTTGGACGGAGACCGTGTCGTGCACGCCCGAGGTGGAGCTGACTAGTGGTCACCATCTCCACCACGCGAATAGGTCGTGGAAGCGCCACCGCAGCCTACACAGCAGGCGCCTCCGGCCTGGCAGGGGCCACTGTCCCTCCTTTGGCAGCCACCTCCATACTCGACCTCACCGGCGACGACGACGAGGAGTAGACGGCGGCTACGGAAGACGATGTTGGACACAGCGGCGGCGGGCCTTATCTAATTTTTTAAAGCTTTTAATGTTTTTGTTTATATTAATGTGGTGAACTTGTCTAATGTGGACATTTTAATGTTTATATGTCATTTGCAATGTTTATTTGGGTTTTTTTGGCGCGGGGGGGGGGGGGGGGGGGTTAAATTCAAGTCCGAATAAATGGACAGTTTGGGATGCGGTCGACACGTTGGGCACACCGACGGCCGCACGATCTTCGTTTTCCTGCCCCAAACGGACGAAATCCGGACGAAACAGACGTCCGTTTGGGGTCGTGCATTGGAGTTGCTGACAGAAAGAACAGTTGGCCCTTGTACGAAGAAAGATGGAAGCTATCTGTATCAGTTCAGACCAAATTTCTCCCCCAACCACAAACGAATGTGAGGGGCTTTGCGGGCGTCCTAACGCCTTGGCCCACCTAACAACTCCATCCAGCTCTCCCGTGCTTTCCCACCCAACAATCCCATCCGGCTCTCCTGTGCTTTCCTTTCAATACATGTGCCGCTTACCGTGAGACATCAATGCCGATCCAGAGCACACAACACGCTTTCCTTCTGATGCATGCGCCGCTTACCGGGTAACGCACACGGACGCGATCTCTTAGGTGCTGTCGCTTCAATGCAGACGCAACTTCTCAAGGAACCAACTCTAAGGGCTGTGGTACATTGAAGCGGCTGAGCAACCCTTCGCTTGGCCTGACCGTGGCAATTTAAGCTGTGCTCTAGTGTCATCCACATCACAATCTCTCTACTCTTCCTCCTCCTCCCCTACCCACCCCTCCCCGTCCACATCTCCGACAATGGGCAAGTTATGTGCCTCGGCGCTGGCAGACAGCGGTTCCAGGGCGGGCTCTCATGGATTGGGGCGATGTTGCCCTCGAACTTCAGGGTTGTTGTCCTCATCAGCGGGCAGCTCCTCGACAAAGACAGAGATCGTCATCCCCTCCGACAACGAGGAGGACCAGCCATCACAGCATGAGCTGCAATCCGCGGCGGCGGCCTAGGTGTACGCCATCACGGACGAGGAGTACAAGCAGCAGATGGAGATGATGCTCTATCGCTCCGTGCTCTACCTGAGCGGGCTGGCTCCGCCACTGGGGATGCTCCACCCCATGAAGCCAGAGCCGACATCCCCTCCATGTTCTCCACCGCGCAACCGCAATGTCCAAATCGGACGCAGCATGAAGTAGGAGTCCCTGTCACCTCCATCCAAGCATTTCAAGGAGGAGCGCCTCTCGCCGCCACCCCGTCGTGTTGATATGTCTCCAATGTATCTATAATTTTTGTTTGGAAATGTAGCATGCAATTTCAAACATTTCCTCCGCTCACGCAAGATCTATCTAGGAGATGCATAGCAATGAGAAGGGGAGAGTGTGTCCATGTTACTCATACCTCCATTTTGCATCATGCTTTTATATCAATATTTATTGCATCATGGGCTGTTATTACACATTATGTAACAATACTTATGCATATTCTCTCTTATTTTACAAGGTTTACGTGGAGAGGGAGAATGCCGGCTGCTGGGATTCGGGGCTCGAAAAGGAGTAAATGTTAGAGACCTATTCTGCACAGCTCCAAAAGTCCTGAAACTTCACGTAAGCTATTTCCAAAAATATAAAAAATACTGAGCGCAAGAAGTTCCAGAGGGGGGCCACACCCTGGCCACGAGGGTGGGGGCGCGCCCTACCCCCCTGGGCGCCCCCCTACCTCATGGCCCCCCTGGTGGCCCTTCGATGCCCATCTTCTGCTATATGGAGTCTTTCGTCGAGGAAAAAATCATAAGCAAGCTTTCGGGACGAGACTTTGCCGCCACGAGGTGGAACCTTGGCGGAAGCAATCTAGAGCTCTGGCGGAGCTGTTCTACCGGGGAAACTTCCCTCCGAGAGGGGGAAATCATCACCATCATCATCACTAGCGATCCTCTCATCGGGAGGGGGTCAATCTCCATCAACATCTTCACTAGCACCATCTCATCTCAAACCCTAGTTCATCTCTTGTATCCAATCTTTGTATCCAAACCTCAGATTGGTACCTGTGGGTTGCTAGTAGTGTTGATTATTCCTTGTAGTTGATGCTAGTTGGTTTACTTGGTGGAAGATCATATGTTCAGATCCATTATGCATATTAATACCCCTCTGATTATGAACATGAATATGCTTTGTGAGTAGTTACGTTTGTTCCTGAGGACATGGGAGAAGTCTTGCTATTAGTAGTCATGTGAATTTGGTATTTGTTCGATATTTTGATGAGATGTATGTTGTCATCCCTCTAGTGGTGTCATGTGAACATCGACTACATGACACTTCAACATTGTTTGGGCCTAGAGGGAGGCATTGGGAAGTAATAAGTAGATGATGGGTTGCTAGAGTGACAGAAGATTAAACCCTAGTTTATGCGTTGCTTCGTAAGGGGCTGATTTGGATCCATATGTTTCATCCTATGGTTAGGTTTACCTTAATACTTCTGTTGTAGTTGCGGATGCTTGCAATAGGGGTTAATCATAAGTGGGATGCTTGTCCAAGTAAGGACAGTACCCAAGCACCGGTCCACCCACATATTAGATTATCAAAGTACCAAACGCGAATCATATGATCGTGATGAAAACTAGGTTGACGATAATTCCCATGTGTCCTCGGGAGCGCTTTACATCATATAAGAGTTTGTCCAGGCTTGTCCTTTGCTACAAAAAGGATTGGTCCATCTTGCTGCACCTTATTTACTTTTATTACTTGCTACTCGTTACAAATTACCTTATCACTAAACTATCTATTACCGATAATTTCAGTGCTTGCAGAGAATACCTTACTGAAAACTGCCTATCATTTCCTTCTGCTCCTCGTTGGGTTCGACACTCTTACTTATCGAAAAGATACGATAGATCCCCTACACTTCTAGGTCAACAAGACTCTTTTCTGGCGCCGTTTCCGGGGAGTGAAGCGCCTTTGGTAGGTGGAATTTGGTAAGGAAAATTTTATATAGTGTGCTGAAATTTACTGTCACTTGTTACTATGGAAAGTAATCCTTTGAGGGGCTTGTTCGGGGTATCTTCACCCTGACCGGTAGATAAAATAGTTGCTCCTCAACCTACTCAACCTACTTAAAATGAAAATGTTTACTTTGAAATTCCTTCGGGTATGATAGAGAAACTGCTAGCTAATCCTTTTGCAGGAGATGGAACATTGCATCCCGACTTACACCTAATCTATGTGGATGAAGTTTGTGGATTATTTAAGCTTGCAGGTATGCCCGATGATGTTATCAAGAAGAAGGTCTTCCCTTTATCTTTGAAGGGATATGCATTGACATGGTATAGGCTATGTGATGATATGGGATCATGGGACAACAAATGGTTGAAATTGGAATTTCATTAGAAGTTTTATCCTATGCATCTTGTTCATTGTGATCGTAATTATATATATATATATAATTTTTGGCCTCGTGAAGGAGAAAGCATCGCTCAAGCTTGGGGGAGGCTTAAGTCAATGATATATTCATGCCCCAATCATGAGCTCTCAAGAGAAATGATTATTCAAAATTTTATGCTCGGCTTTCTGACAACAATCGCTCCATGCTCGATACTTCTTGTACTGGTTCCTTTATGATGAATACTATTGAATACAAATGGAATTTATTGGAGAGAATTAAACGCAACTCTAAAGATTGGGATCTCGACGAAGGTAAAAAGTCAGGTATAACACCTAAGTTTGATTGTGTTAGATCTTTTATGCATACTGATGCTTTTCGTAAATTTAGCACTAAATATGGACTTGACTCTGAGATAGTAGCTTCTTTCTATGAATCCTTTGCTACTCATGTTGATCTCCCTAAAGAGAAGTGGTTTAAATATAATCCTCCCATTGAAGTAAAAGTAGTTGCACCTATTAAAGTTGAAGAAAAGACTATCACTTATAATGATCCTATTGTTCCCACTGCTTATGTTGAGAAACCACCTTTCCCTGTTAGAATAAAGAATCATGCTAAAGCTTCAACTGTGGTCAACGAAAGTATTTTTAAGACACCTAAACCCCCTGAGCAAGTTAAAGTTGAACCTAATGTTGCGATGGTTAAAGATCTCGTGGCCGATAATATTGATGGGCAGGTTATTTACTTCTGTGATGAGACTGCTAGAATTGCTAAACCTGGTGCTAAAGATAAACATAGACCTGTTATAGGTATGCCTGTTATTTCTGTTAAAATAGGAGATCATTGTTATCATGGCTTATGTGATATGGGTGCTAGTGCTAGTGCAATACCCATTTCCTTATACAAAGAAATTATGCATGATATTGCACCAACTGAGATAGAAGGTATTGATGTTACCATTAAGCTTGCCAATAGAGATACTATTTCACCAATTGGGACTGTTAGAGACATTGAAGTATTGTGTGGGAAGGCTAAATATCCTGCTGATTTTCTTGTTCTTGGTTCCACTCAAGATAGCTTTTGTCCCTTTGTATTTGGTAGACCCTTTTTGAATACTGTCAATGCTAAGATCGACCGCAATAAGGATATTGTCTCTGTTGGTTTAGGGGATATGTCTCATGAGTTTAATTTTTCTAAATTTCGTAGACAACCCCAGGATAAAGAATTGCCTAGTAAAGATGAAATTATTGGTCTTGCTTCTATTGCCGTGCCTCCTGTTGATCCATTAGAATAATATTTGCTAGACCATGAAAATGATATGTTCATGAATGAAAGAAGGGAAATAGATAAAGTATTATTTAAAAAGGGACCTATTCTGAAACACAATTTGCCTGTTGAAATCCTAGGGGATCCTCCTCCACCCAAGGGTGATCCCGTGTTTGAGCTTAAACCATTACCTGATACTCGTAAATATGCTTATCTTGATGAAAATAAAATATATCATGTTATTATTAGTGCTAACCTTTCAGAGAAGGAGGAAGAAATATTATTCAAAATTCTGAAGAAGCACCGTGTTGCTATTGGATATACTCTTGATGATCTTAAGGGCATTAGTCCCACTCTATGTCAACACAAAATAAATTTGGAGGAAGACGCCATACCAGTTATTGATCATCAACGACGGCTGAATCCTAAGATGAAAGAAGTGGTAAGAAAGGAAATACTAAAGCTCCTTGAGGCAGGTATAATTTATCCCATTGCTGATAGTCAGTGGGTAAGTCCTGTCCATTGTGTCCCTAAGAAGGGAGGTATTACTGTTGTTCCTAATGATAAAGATGAATTGATCCCGCAAAGAATCATTACAGGTTATAGGATGGTAATTGATTTCCGCAAATTAAATAAGGCTACTAAAAAAATCATTACCCCTTACCTTTTATTGATCAAATGCTAGAAAGATTATCCAAACATACACATTTTTTCTTTCTTGATGGCTACTCTGGCTTCTCTCAAATACCTATATCAGTTGATGATCAATCAAATACCACTTTTACTTGCCCTTTCAGTACTTTTGCCTATAGACGTATGCCTTTTGGTTTATGTAATGCACCTGCTACGTTTCAAAGATGCATGATGGCTATATTTTCTGACTTTTGTGAAAAGATATGTGAGGTATTCATGGACGATTTCTCCGTTTGTGGATCCTCTTTTGATGATTTCTTGAGCAACCTTGATCGAGTTCTGCAGAGATGTGAAGAAACTAATCTTGTTCTAAAGTGGGAGAAATGCCACTTTATGGTTAATGAAGGTATTGTATTGGGGCATAAAATTTCTGAAAGAGGTATTGAAGTTGATAAAGCTGAAGTTGATGCTATTGAAAAGATGCCATGCCCCAAGGACATTAAAGGTATAATGAGCTTCCTCGGTCATGCCGGGTTTTATAGGAGGTTCATTAAGGACTTCTCAAAAATTTCTCGGCCTCTGACTAATCTATTGCAAAAAGATATTCCTTTTGTCTTTGATGATGGTTGTGTAGAAGCATTTGAAATACTTAAGAAAGCATTGATTTCTGCACCTATTGTTTAGCCACCTGAATGGAATTTACCCTTTGAAATTATGTGTGATGCTAGTGATTATGCTATAGGTGTTGTTCTAGGGCAAAGAGTTGATAAGAAATTAGATGTTATTCAATATGCTAGTAAACTCTAGACAATGCCCAGAGAAATTATGCTACCACTGAAAAGGAATTCTTAGCAGTTGTATTTGCTTGTGATAAGTTTAGACCTTATATTGTTGATTCTAAAGTGACTATTCACACTGATCATGCTGCTATTAAATACATTATGGAAAAGAAAGATGCTAAACCTAGACTTATTATATGGGTTCTCTTGCTATAAGAATTTGATTTGCATATTATTGATAGAAAGGGAGCTGAGAACCCTGGTGCAGACAACTTGTCTAGGTTAGAAAATGTTCTTGATGATCCACTACCTATTGATGATAGCTTTCCTGATGAACAATTAAATGTCATAAATGCTTCTCGAACTGCTCCATGGTATGCTGATTATGCTAATTATATTGTTGCTAAATTTATACCACCTAGTTTCACATACCAGCAAAAGAAAAAGTTCTTCTATGATTTGAGACATTACTTTTGGGATGACCCACATCTTTATAAAGAAGGAGTAGATGGTGTTATTAGACGTTGTGTACCTGAGCATGAACAGGAACAAATCGTACACAAATGTCACTCCGAGGCTTATGGAGGACACCATGCTGGAGATAGAACTGCACATAAGGTATTGCAATCCAGTTTTTATTGGCCTACTCTCTTCAAGGATGCCCGTAAGTTTGTCTTGTCTTGTGATGAATGTCAAAGAATTGGTAATATTAGTAGACGTCAAGAAATGCCTATGAATTACTCACTTGTTATTGAACCATTTGACATTTGGGGCTTTGATTATATGGGACCTTTTCCTTCCTCTAATGGGTATACACATATTTTAGTTGCTGTTGATTACGTTACTAAGTGGGTAGAAGCTACTCCAACTAGTAGTGCTGATCATAACACCTCTATTAAGATGCTTAAAGAAGTTATTTTCCCGAGGTTTGGAGTCCCTAGATATTTAATGACTGATGGTGGTTCACATTTTATTCATGGTGCTTTTCATAAAATGCTTGCTAAGTATGACGTTAATCATAGAATTGCATCTCCTTATCACCCACAGTCTAGCGGTCAAGTAGAATTGAGTAACAGAGAGCTCAAATTAATTTTGCAAAAGACTGTTAATAGATCTAGAAAGAATTGGTCCAAGAAACTTGATGATGCATTATGGGCCTATAGAACTGCATATAAAAATCCTATGGGTATGTCTCCGTATAAAATGGTTTATGGTAAAGCATGTCACTTACCTCTTGAACTAGAACATAAGGCATATTGGGCCATTAAAGAGCTCAATTATGATTTCAAACTTGCCGGTGAGAAGAGGTTATTTGACATTAGCTCACTTGATGAATGGAGAACCCAAGCTTATGAAAATGCCAAGCTGTTTAAAGAAAAAGTTAAAAGATGGCATGATAAAAGGATACAAAAGCTTGAGTTCAATGTAGGTGATTATGTATTGCTATACAACTCTCGTTTTAAGATTTTCTGCAGGAAAACTTCTCTCTAAATGGGAAGGTCCTTACGTTATCGAGGAGGTCTATAGTTCCGGTGCCATAAAAATCAACAACTTCGAAGGCACAAATCTGAGGGTGGTGAACGGTCAAAGAATCAAACACTATATCTCAGGTAATCCCATAAATGTTGAAACTAATATTATTGAAACTGTAACCCCGGAGGAATACATAAGGACACTTTCTGGAACGTTTCAGACTCCGAAAAGGAATAGATACGTGGTACGGTAAGTAAACCGACTCCAAGACAGTTCTAATGACAATATTTCTTTGTTTTGAAATATTTAGAAAAATAGGAAAATAAGAAGCGGGCCGGAAAGGACACGAGGCCCCCACGAGGGTGGGAGGTGCGCCCTACCCCCCGGGCGCGCCCCCTGCCCCGTGGGCACCTCGTGCGCTCTCCGGACTCTGTTTTCGTGCACGATATTTCTTTTGGTCGGCAAAAATTCATTATATAATCTCCCGAAGGTTTTGACCACCGTATCACACAAACACCTCTTGTCTTTGTTTCGAGCTGTTTTTCTGACAGATCTAGGTCGCCATGGTGTCTTCAAGTGCCCCCAAGGACAAGTTCTTCGAGAAGGTCATCAACCCCTACCTCGCGGAGGTGCTGCAACACCCTCAAACCATTGAGATGCGTGAGGGGTTGTTGCACATCCGCGATGCTGAGGGACCAAGGAGGACCGGAAGCACGGAGGCAAGGCTCGAGGCATTGGAGCAACAAGTTTTCAAGTGTTAGGAGATGGTGGAGCGTGGACTTGATTCCAATCACATTATTATCGCGGAGTTCATCAACAACCACAAGCTGGACGTCAAGGACATTGGGGAGGCCATCTTCAAGCTTCAGGAGAAAATCGAGCACCTCCAAGCCCAGATCTATGACCTGCAAAATCAAAACTGTGAGTATGAATATAGATTCAAGAGAATGAGTTTGGCTGCAGATTTGAGGATTCAGGAGACTCGATCATCCTTCTATGATGGTGAGCCTATGCCTTGGAAGAGGGACGACAAGCCTACATCATCAACAACTCCATCTCCTTCACCGGCAAAAGAGACATAATCACATGGGTATGGTCACTCCCCTTGGTAACTACCAAGCTTGGGGGAGTGCCCCGGTATCGTATCACCATCACTTTTATCTTTACCGTTTTTTTAGTTCGATCCTTTTGGTAATATCTTGATCTAGTAGAATAAAGTTTTAGTATGATCTAGTTGTGAGTTTTGATTTATGATCCCTCTATGTAATCGAGTCCGTGAGCTATATAATAAAGATTAGTGTTGAGTCAAGGGCTTGATTATTTTGCTATGATCTTGAGGGAATAAAATAAAAAGAGAAAGAATAAAAAGAAACAAAGAGATCATATGGATCTTATGGAAAGTAATGAGCTCACATATAAAGAGTATGATGAATAAAAGTTGTTGAGAGTTGACAAACATAGTTTTGGTCATCGTTGCAATTAATAGGAAGTAATAAAGAAAGAGAGGTTCACATATAAATATACTATCTTGGACATCTTTTATGATTGTGAGCACTCATTAAAGTATGACATGCTAAGAGTTGATGTTGGACAAGGAAGACAACATAATGGGTTATGTTTTCTTACATCTGAGATAAATTATATTGTCATGGATGATCCAACATGTTGAGCTTGCCTTTCCCTCTCATGCTAGCCAATTTCTTCGCACCAAGTAGAGATACTACTTGTGCTTCCAAATATCCCTAAACCTAGTTTTGCCATGAGAGTCCACCATATCTACCTATGGATTGAGTAAGATCCTTCAAGTAAGTTGTCATCGGTGCAAGCAATAAAAATTGCTCTCTAAATATGTATGACTTATTAGTGTGGGGAAAATAAGCTTTATACGATCTTGTGATATGGAAGAAATAAAAGCGACGGACTGCATAATAAAGGTCCATATCACAAGTGGCAATATAAAGTGACGTTCTTTTGCATTAAGATTTCGTGCATCCAACCATAAAAGCGCATGACAACCTCTGCTTCCCTCTGCGAAGGGCCTATCTTTTACTTTTATCTTCTACCTTACATAAGAGTCATGGTGATCTTCACCTTTCCTTTTTACATTTTATCCTTTGGCAAGCACAATGTGTTGAAAAGATCCTGGTATATATAGCTACTTGGATGTGAGTCTTCATGAACTATTATTGTTGACATTACCCTTGAGGTAAAACGTTGGGAGGCAAAACTATAAGTCCCTATCTTTCTCTGTGTCCGATTAAAACTTCATACCCATAAATATTGCATGAGTGTTAGCAATTGTGAAAGACTAAAAGATGGTTGGGTATGTGGACTTGCTGAAAAGCTCTTATATTCACTCTTTCCTATGTTATGATAAATTGCAATTGCCACAATGACTGAGATTAGAGTTTGTTGGTTCTCAATGAAGTTTATGATTCATACTTGAAATTGTGATTGATTTTTTACTTTAGCATAAGAGAACATATGACAATATATATATATGTTGTTGTTTTAAGAATGATCATGATGCCCTTATGTCCGTATTTTATTTTTATCGACACCTCTATCTCTAAACATGTGGACATATTTTTTGATTTCGGCTTTCGCTTGAGGACAAGCGAGGTCTAAGCTTGGGGGAGTTGATACGTCCATTTTGCATCATGCTTTTATATCGACAGTTATTGCATTATGGGCTATTATTACACATTATGTCACAATACTTATGCCTATTCTCTCTTATTTTACAAGGTTTACATGAAGAGGGAGAATGCCGGAAGCTGGGATTCAGGGCTGGAAAAAGAGTAAATATTAGAGACCTATTCTGCACAGCTCCAAAAGTCCTGAAACTTCATGGAAGCTATTTCCAGAATATGTAAAAAAATACTGAGCACAAGAAGTTCCAGAGGGGGCCACACCTTGGCCACGAGGGTGGGGGCGCGCCCTACCCTCTTGGGCGCGCCCCTGCCTCGTGGGCCCCTGGTGGCCCTCCGATGCCCATCTTCTACCATATGGAGTCTACCGTCGAGGAAAAAATCATAAGGAAGCTTTCGGGACGAGACTCCACCGCCATGAGCCGGAACCTTGGCGGAACTAATCTAGGGCTCTGGCGGAGCTGTTCTCCCAGGGAAACTTCCCTCCGGGAGGGGGAAATCATCACCATCGTCATCACCAACGATCCTCTCATCGGGAGGGGGTCAATATCCATCATCCTCTTCACCAGCACCATCTCATCTCAAACCCTAGTTCATCTCTTGTATCCAATCTTTGTATCCAAACCTTAGATTGGTACCTGTGGGTTGCTAGTAGTGTTGATTACTCCTTGTAGTTGATGCTAGTTGGATTACTTGGTGGAAGATCATATGTTCGAATCCATTATGCATATTAATACCCCTCTGATTATGAACATGAATATGCTTTGTGAGTAGTTATGTTTGTTCGTGAGGACATGGGAGAAGTCTTGCTATTAGTAGTCATGTGAATTTGGTATTCGTTTGATATTTTGATGAGATGCATGTTGTCATCCCTCTAGTGGTGTCATGTGAACATCGACTACATGACACTTCACCATTGTTTGGGCCTAGAGGGAGGCATTGGGAAGTTATAAGTAGATGATGGGTTGCTAGAGTGACAGAAGCTTAAACACTAGTTTATGTGTTGCTTCGTAAGGGGCTGATTTGGATCCATATGTTTCATGCTATGGTTAGGTTTACCTTAATACTTCTGTTGTAGTTGTGGATGCTTGCAATAGGGGTTAATCATAAGTGGGATGCTTGTCCAAGTAAGGACAGTACCCAAGCACCGGTCCACCCACATATCAGATTATCAAAGTACCGAACGCGAATCACATGATCGTGATGAAAACTAGGTTGACGATAATTCCCATGTGTCCTCGGGAGCGCTTTACATCATATAAGAGTTTGTCTAGGCTTGTCCTTTGCTACAAAAAAGATTGGGCCATCTTGCTGCACCTTATTTACTTTTATTACTTGCTACTCGTTACAAATTACCTTATCACAGAACTATCTGTTACCGATAATTTCAGTGCTTGCGGAGAATACCTTACTGAAAACTGCCTATCATTTCCTTCTGCTCCTCGTTGGGTTCGACACTCTTACTTATAGAAAAGATATGATAGATCCCCTACACTTGTGGGTCATCAGTAACCTCGTAGACCAAAAGAGAAAGCGTTTGACAACGCGGTTGATGTAGTAGAACTTCTTCTCGTTCCGATCGATCAAGCACTGAACGTCCGACACCTCCGAGTTCTGCACACGTTCAGCTCGATAACGTCCCTCGAACTCTTGATCCAGCAAAGTGTCGAGGGAGAGTTCCATCAGCATGATGGCATGGTGACGGTGATGGTGAAGTGATCCGTGTAGGGCTTCGCCTAAGCACTACGACAATATGACCGGAGGAGTAAATTGTGGAGGACGGCGCCGCACACGGCTAACAGTTGTTTCTGTGCGTTCTAGGCGCCCCCTTCCCCACATATATATAGGTTGCAGGAGGGAAGAGGCAGCCAAGGGGCGCCCAAGTAGGCTGAATCCTACTTGGGCTCCCATACCAGTTCGCCCCCCCCCTTTCCATGTTTTCCGGAGGGAGAATGAAAGAGGAGGGAGAAGAGAAGGAAGGGGGAGGCCGAATCCCTCCCCTTCCTTTATCTCTTCCCCCTTTCCTTCCTCTCCGTATTCGGCTTACATGGGGGGCACAGCAGCCCATGCTGGCTGCTATGTTTCCCCTCTTGGCCCAATAGGCCCAAATCTTTGCTGGGGGGGGGGGGGGTGTGCCCAGAACCCCATCTGGTGACCCGTTATGTACCTGGTACCCCCTGAACACTTTCGGTGTCGGAATATCATCGTCCTATATATGAATTTTTACATCTATACCATTTCGAGACTCCTCATCATGTCCGTGATCTCATCCGGGACCCCAAACAACATTCGATCACCAAATCACATAACTAATATGACAAAAAAATCATCATCGAACGTTAAGCGTGCGGACCCTACGAGTTCGAGAAATATGCAGACATGACCAAGACACCTCTCCAGTCAATAACCAACAACAGAACCTGGATGCTCATATTGGTTCCCACATATTCTACAAAGATCTTTATCGGTCGTACCGTAATGACAACATACGTTATTCCCTTTGTCATCGATATGTTACTTGCCTGAGATTTGATCGTTGGTATCTTCATACGTAGTTCAGTATCATTACTAGCATGTCTCTTTACTCGTTTCATAATGCATCATCCTGCAACTAACTCATTAGTCACATTGCTTGCAAGGCTTATCATGATGTGCATTACCGAGAGGGCCCAGAGATACCTCTCCAAAACTCGGAGTGACAAATCCTAATCTCGATCTATGCCAACCCAACAAACACCTTTGGAGATACCTATAGAGCATCTTTATAATCACCCACTTATGTTGTGACGTTTGATACCACACAAGGTATTCCTTCGGTATACGGGAGTTGCATAGTCTCATAGTCGAAGGAATATGTATTTGACATGAAGAAAGCAATAGCAATAAAACTTAACGATCATTATGCTAAGCTAACGGATGGATCTTGTCCACCACATCATTCATCTAATGATGTCATCCCGTTCATCAAATGACAGCACATGACTATGGTTAGGAAACTTAATCATCTTTGATCAATGAGCTAGTCTAGTAGAGGCTTACTAGGGACACTGTGTTTTGTCTATGTATCCACACATGTATCAAGTTTCTGGTTAATACAATTCTAGCATGAATAATAAAAATTCATCATGATATAAGGAAATATAAATAACAACTTTATTATTGCCTCTAGGGCATATTTCCTTCAGTCTCCCACTTGCACCAGAGTCAATAATCAAGATTACATTGTAATGATTCTAACACCCATGGAGTCTTGGTGTTGATCATGTTTTGCTCGTGGAAGAGGCTTAGTCAACGGGTATGCCACATTCAGATCTCTATGTATTTTGCAAATCTCTATGTCTCCCTCCTTGAATTGATCACGGATGGAGTTGAAGCGTCTCTTGATGTGTTTGGTTCTTTTGTGAAATCTGGATTCCTTCGCCAAGGCAATTGCTCCAGTATTGTCACAAAAGATTTTCATTGGACCTGATGCACTAGGTATTACACCTAGATCGGATATGAACTCCTTCATTCACAGCTTCCAAAGCAACTATGTACTCTGCTTCACACGTAGATCCCGCCATGACACTTTGCTTGGAACTGCACCAACTGACAACTCCACCATTCAATATAAATACGTATCCGGTTTGTGACTTAGAGTCATCCGGATCAGTGTCAAAGCTAGCATCGACGTAACCATTTACGATGAGCTCTTTGTCACCTCCATAAACGAGAAACAAATCCTTAGTCCTTTTTAGATACTTCAGGATGTTCTTGACCGCTGTCAAGTGATCCGCTCCTAGCTTACTTTGGTACCTCCCTGCTAGACTTATAGCAAGGCACACATCAGGTATGGTACATAGCATAGCATACATGATATATCCTATGGCTGAGGCATAGGGAATGACTTTCATTTTCTCTCTATCTTCCGTAGTGGTCGGGCATTGTGTCCGACTCAACTTCACACCTTGTAACATAGGCAAGAACCCTTTCTTTGACTGATCCATTTTGAACTTCTTCAAAACTTTATCAAGGTATGTGCTTTGTGAAAGTCTAATAAAGCGTCTTGATCTATCTCTATAGATCTTGATGCCCAATATGTAAGCAGATTCACCGAGGTCTTTCATAGAAAAACTCTTATTCAAGTATCATTTTATGCTATCCAGAAATTCTATATCATTTCCAATCAACAATAAGTCATCCACATATAATATTAGAAATGCTACAGAGCTCCCACTCACTTTCTTGTAAATACAGGCTTCTCCGAAAGTCTGTATAAAACCATATGCCTTGATCACACTATTAATGCGTATATTCCAACTCCGAGATGCTTGCACCAGTCCATAAATGGATCGCTAGAGCTTGCACACTTGGTTAGCACCTTTAGGATCGACAAAACCTTCTCGTTGCATCATATACAACTCTTCTTTGAGAAATCCATTAAGGAATGCATGTTTGACGTCCATTTGCCAGATTTCATAATCATAAAATGTGACAATTGCTAACATGATTCGGACAGTCTTAAGCATCGCAATGGGTGAGAAAGTCTCGTCGTAGTCAACTCCTTGAGCTTGTCGAAAACCTTTCGCAACAAGTCGAACTTTGTAGGAAGTGATACGTCTCCAATGTATCTATAGTTTATGAATTATTCATGCCAATATATTATCATTCTTGGATGTTTTACAATCGTTTTTAGCCACTTTATATCTTTTTTTGGGACTAACCTACTGACCCAGTTGTCGGTGTCGAAACCGGCGGATCTCGGGTAGGGGGTCCCGAACTGTGCATCTAAGGATCGATGGTAACAGGAGGCAAGGGACACAATGTTTACGCAGGTTCGGGCCTTCTTGATGGAGGTAATACCCTACTTCTTGCTTGATTGACTTTGATGAGTATAGGGGTTACAAGAGTTGATCTACCTCGAGATAGTAATGGCTAAACCCTAGATGTCTAGCCTGTATGGTTATGATCGCCTCTACGGACTAAACCCTCCGGTTTATATAGACACCAGACGGGGCTAGGGTTGTACAGAGTCGGTTTACAAAGAAAGGCATCTTCATATCCGAACACCAAGCTTGCCTTCCACGCCAAGGGGAGTCCCATCTGGACACGAGGGAACACCTTCCATCTTGAATCTTCATGGCCCACGAGTCCAGCCCACGTCACATAGCCCGGACACCCGAGGACCCCCTAATCCAGGACTCCCTCAGTAGCTCCTGAACCAGGCATCAATGACGATATGTCCGGCGCGCAGATTCTCTTCGGCATTGCAAGGCGGGTTCCTCCTCCAAACATTCAAAGTAGCTGACCACAAGAACTATATCTGGCTCTGTATGATAGTCACAACCCTGAATCACAAGGGCAAAATGCTTAAGCAAAAATAAGTTATGTCTTCTACCAACTTTACTGGTGGGACGTTACGTCCAGCCACGTCATTATTTTGAATCATTTTTTGACCTCCCGATTCGCGTTTTGAGACGCAGCCTCCGGTGGCACGTCTAGTCAAAGTAGAGGTCGTGTCCCCTTATTGCGGAATTCTCATCAATGTGGGCTTGGGATACCCAACCGTGCCGTACGCACGACCCCTTGGGAATAGGCGAGCTTTAAGGCTTGTGGAGGGGACGCATGGTATTCACTGCCTCTGTAAGGAGATAAGGATCCACCTCTTTACCCCACGCCTTCTTCTTCCTCAGCCCATCCGCCCTCGAGCTCCAGCACCCAAGCTTCAATCCTCTCCATCCCCAGAAAATACTCCGGCCATGTCCGGATCCGGAGCGCAGGGCAAGTGGATGGCTTCCTCTGTTACGGAGGGAAACATCAAGGAACTCCGGGAAGCAGGGTACCTGGCCAAGGAAATCGCCCACCGGCTTCCGGCCAAAAAGCAGATCATCTCTACTCCAAATCCCAATGAGAGGGTAGTATTCATCCCCCGTTTCCTTCGCGGACTGGGGTTTGATACGTCTCCAACGTATCTATAATTTTTTATTGCTCCATGCTACATTATCTACTATTTTGGACATTATTGGGCTTTATTATCCACTTTTATATTAGTTTTGGGACTAACCTATTAACTGGAGGCCCAGCCCAGAATTGATGTTTTTTGCCTATTTTAGGGTTTCGAAGAAAAGGAATATCAAACTGAGTCCAAACGGAATGAAACCTTCGGGAACGTGATTTTCTCACCGAACAAGACCCAGGAGACTTGGACCCTATGTCAAGCAACCAACAGGGAGGCCACGAGGTAGGGGGGCGCGCCTACCCCCCCCCCCCCCCCAGGCGCGCCCTCCACCTTCGTGGGCCCCCTATTTCTCCACCGACGTACTTCTTCCTCCTATATATACCTACGTACCCCCAAACGATCAGATACAGAGACAAAAACCCTAATTCCACTGCCGTAACTTTCTGTATCCACGAGATCCCATCTTGGGGCCTGTTCTGGAGCTCCGCCGGAGGGGGCATCCATCATGGAGGGCTTCTACATCAAAACCATAGCCTCTCCGATGAAGTGTGCGTAGTTTACCTCAGACCTTCGGGTCCATAGTTATTAGCTAGATGGCTTCTTCTCTCTTTTTGGATCTCAATACAATGTTCTCCCCCTCTCTTGTGGAGATCTATTCGATGTAATCTTCTTTTTGCGATGTGTTTGTTGAGACCGATGAATTGTGGGGTTATGATCAAGATTATCTATGAACAATATTTGAATCTTCTCTAAATTCTTTTATGTATGATTGGTTATCTTTGCAAGTCCCTTCGAATTATCGGTTTGGTTTGGCCTACTAGATTGATCTTTCTTGCAATGGGAGAAGTGCTTAGCTTTGGGTTCAATCTTGCGGTGTCCTTTCCCAATGATAGTAGGGGCAGCAAGGCACGTATTGTATTGTTGCCATTGAGGATAAGAAGATGGTTTTTTTATCGTATTGCATGAATTTATCCCTCTACATCATGTCATCTTGCTTAAGGCGTTACTCTGTTTTCATGAACTTAATACTCTAGATGCATGCTGGATAGCGGTCGATGAGTGGAGTAATAGTAGTAGATGTAGGCAGGAGTCAGTCTACTTGTCTTGGACGTGATACCTATATACAAGATCATACTTAGATATTCTCATAACTATGCTCAATTCCGTCAATTGCTCAATAGTAATTCGTTCACCCACCGTAAAATAGTTATGCTATTGAGAGAAGCCACTAGTGAAACCTATGGCCCCCGGGTCTATCTTCATCATATTAATCTTCCAATACTTCGTTATTTCCATTGCCTTTTACTTTACTTTTATTTTACTTTGCATCTTTATCACAAGAATACCAAAAATATTATCTTATCATATCTATCAGATCTCACTCTCGTAAGTGACCGTGAAGGGATTGACAACCCCTTATCGCGTTGGTTGCAAGGAGTTATTTGTTTTGTGCAGGTACGAGGGACTTGCGCATAGCCTCCTAGTGGATTGATACCTTGGTTCTCAAAAAACTGAGGGAAATACTTACAGTACTTTGCTGCATCATCCTTTCCTCTTCAAGGAAATCCAACACAATGCTCAAGAGGTAGCAAGAAGAATTTCTGGCGCCGTTGCCGGGGAGGTTCACGCAAGTCAAGATTTGACTCCTGACAATGAGCCATTTCTGGCGCCGTTGCCGGGGAGTCTACGCAAAAGTCAACATACCAAGTACCCATCACAACCCTTATCTCCCGCATTACATTATTTGCCATTTGCCTCTCGTTTTTCTCTCCCCCACTTAACCCTTGCCATTTTATTCGCCCTCTCTCTCTATCCCCCCTCTCTTTCTCTATTTGCCTCTTTTCGCTCGCTTTTCCTCGCCATGTCGGAACCAAAAAGAATTGGGGGTTCTCTCCCGAGTTTTAGTACTATTCTCACTAAGCTTATAAATAAGGATACTATGGAAAAACCTACCGGAGTTATCAATGATAATCTTAATAATTTTGATGAAGATGATTCTGGAATTTTTCGTTATTTACTTGATGAATCTTTGAAAGATGCTTGGTATAGACTATTAAGGATCAGGGCTAGCTATGTGCCTCAATACCAAATTGAAATTTAATTAAAAAGCTTTTATGTTGCCCTTCCTTCTTCTTTTAAGCATGTCTTAGATTCCATATTTGAAGAAGGCTTTCTTGAAGTAGGTGCCGTAGACACTTATGAAAAGATGAAAACCATATTTGGGCACCCCATGAATGAGAAAGTTGAATCTACATCTCTTTTGCTCTCTTACCAAAATGAATCTATCAAAGGGATGAAGGCTAGCTTAGATACAAATTTCCGTAACATACTTAATAATTCTTCTACCATTAATAGCCATGTGCTTTATCAAAATACAAAGATTAATTCCATAGATAACAAGTTTGCTATTTTCTTACCTAAAACCAAAGACGGTAATACCTAGATCTATCCTTGCTTTTTATGCCTAGCTAGGGGCGTTAAACGATAGCGCTTGTTGGGAGGCAACCCAATTTTATTTTTATTCCTTGCTTTTTTCTCCTGTTTAGTAATAAATAATTTACTTGGCCTCTGTTTCGGTTGTGTTTTTTGTGTTTAATTAGTGTTTGTGCCAAGTAGAACCGTTGGGAATACTTGGGGAAAGTCTTGTTATCTTGCTGTAAAAAACAAAAACTTTAGCACTCATGAGAACTGCTGCCATTTTCATTTGGAAAGTGCTATTTAGTTAATTCTTTTTCAAGATTATTAATAGATAAATTACTCACGTTCAGAAATTTATTTTAGAATTTTTGGGGTTCCAGATCTTGCTCTAGATACAGATTACTACATACTGTTCTGTTTTGACAGATTCTGTTTTTTGTATGTTGTTTGCTTATTTTGATGAATCTATGGCTAGTAAAATAGTTTATAAACCATAGAGAAGTTGGAATACTGTAGGTTTAACACCAATATAAATGAATAATGAGTTCATTACAGTACCTTGAAGTGTTCTTTTGTTTTCTTTCACTAACGGAGCTCACGAGATTTTCTACTTTAAGTTTTGTGTTGTGAAGTTTTCAAGTTTTGGGTAAAGATTTGATGGATTATGGAACAAGGAGTGGCAAGAGCCTAAGCTTGGGGATGCCCATGGCACCACCAAGATAATCTAAGGAAACCTAAAAGCCAAAGCTTGGGGATGCCCCGGAAGGCATCCCCTCTTTCGTCTACTTCTATCGGTAACTTTACTTGGAGCTATATTTTTATAGACCACATGATATGTGTTTTGCTTGGAGCGTCTTGTATGATTTGAGTCTTTGCTTTTTAGTTTACCACAATCATCCTTTCTGTACACACCTTTTTAGAGAGCCATACATGATTTGGAATTTGTTAGAATACTCTATGTGCTTCGCTTATATCATTTGAGTTATATAGTTTTGCTCTAGTACTTCACTTATATTTTTTAGAGCACGGTGGTGGAATTGTTTTATAGAAACTATTGATCTCTCATGCTTCACTTAGATTATTTTGAGAGTCTTGAATAGCATGGTAATGTGCTTAAATAATCCTAATATGCTTGGTATTCTAGAATAGTAAAAACTTTCTTATGAGTGTGTTGAATGCTATGAGAAGTTTGATGCTTGACAATTGTTTTGAGATATGAAGATGGTGATATTAAAGTTGTGCTAGTTGAGTAGTTGTGAATTTGAGAAATACTTGTGTTAAAGTTTGTGATTCCCGTAGCATGCACGTATGGTGAACCATTATGTGATGAAGTCGGAGCATGATTTATTTTTTGATTGTCTTCCTTATGAGTGGCGGTCCGGGACGAGCGATGGTCTTTTCCTACCAATCTATCCCCCTAGGAGCATGCACGTAATACTTTGCTTTGATAACTTGTGGATTTTTGCAATAAGTATATGAGTTCTTTGTGACTAATGTTGAGTCCATGGATTATACACACTTTTCTTCCTTCCACCATTGCTAGCCTCTCTAATACCGCGCACATTTCGCCGGTATCATAAACCCACCACATACCTTCCTCAAAACAGCCACCGTACCTACCTATTATGGCATTTCCATAGCCATTCCGAGATATATTACCATGCAACTTTCCACCGTTCCGTTTATTATGACACACTTCATCATTGTCATATTGCTTAGCATGATCATGTAGTTGACATCATATTTGTGGCAAAGCCACCATTCATAATTCTTTCATACATGTCACTCTTGATTCATTGCATATCCCGGTACACCGCCGGAGGCATTCATATAGAGTCATATTTTGTTCTAAGTATATAGTTGTAATTTTTTAGTTGTAAGAAAATAAAAGTGTGATGATCATCATTATTAGAGCATTGTCCCAGTGAGGAAAGGATGATGGAGACTATGATTCCCCCACAAGTTGGGATGAGACTCCGGACGAAAAAAAAGAGGCCATAAAAAAGAGAAAAGGCCCAAATAAAAAATGAGAGAAAAAGAGAGAAGGGACAATGTTACTATCCTTTACCACACTTGTGCTTCGAAGTAGCACCATGATATTTATGATAGAGAGTCTCTCATTTCGTCACTTTCATATACTAGTGGGAATTTTTCATTATAGAACTTGGCTTGTATATTCCAATGATGGGCTTCCTCAAAATGCCCTAGGTCTTCATGAGCAAGCAAGTTGGATGCACACCCACTTAGTTTCTTTTGTTGAGCTTTCATATACTTATAGCTCTAGTGCATCCGTTGCATGGCAATCCCTACTCACTCACATTGATATCTATTGATGGGCATCTCCATAGCCCATTGATACGCCTAGTTGATGTGAGACTATCTTCTCCCTTTTTTGTCTTCTCCACAACCAACATTCTATTCCACATATAGTGCTATATCCATGGCTCACGCTCATGTATTGCGTGAAGATTGAAAAAGTTTGAGAATGTTAAAAGTATGGAACAATTGCTTGGCTTGTCATTGGGGTTGTGCATGATTTAAATATTTTGTGTTGTGAAGATAGAGCATAGCCAGACTATATGATTTTGTAGGGATAACTTTGTTTTGCCATGTTATTTTGAGAAGACATGATTGCTTTGTTAGTATGCTTGAAGTATTATTATTTTTATGTCAATATTAAACTTTTATCTTGAATCTTTCGGATCTGAATATTCATACCACAATTAAGAAGAATTACATTAAAATTATGCCAAGTAGCACTCCACATCAATAATTATCTTTTTTATCATTTACCTACTCGAGGACGAGCAGGAATTAAGCTTGGGGATGCTTGATACGTCTCCAACGTATCTATAATTTTTGATTGCTCGATGCTATATTATCTACTGTTTTGGACATTATTGGGCTTTATTATCCACTTTTATATTATTTTTGGGACTAACCTATCAACTGGAGGCCCAGCCCAGAATTGCTATTTTTTTGCCTATTTTAGGGTTTCGAAGAAAAGGAATATCAAATGGAGTCCAAACAGAATGAAACCTTCGGGAACGTGATTTTCTCACCGAACAAGACCGAGGAGACTTGGACCGTACGTCAAGCAACCAACAGGGAGGCCACGAGGTAGGGGGCGCGCCTACCCCCCCAGGCGCGCCCTCCACCCTCGTGGGCCCCCTATTTCTCCACCGACGTAGTTCTTCCTCCTATATATACCTACGTGCCCCCGAACGATCAGATGCGGAGCCAAAACCCTAATTCCACCGCCATAACTTTCTGTATCCACGAGATCCCATCTTGGGGCCTGTTCCAGAGCTCCGCCGGAGGGGGCATCCATCACGGAGGGCTTCTACATCAACACCATAGCCTCTTCGATGAAGTGTGAGTAGTTTACCTCAGACCTTCGGGTCCATAGTTATTAGCTAGATGGCTTCTTCTCTCTTTTTGGATCTCAATACAATGTTCTCCCCCTCTCTTGTGGAGATCTATTCGATGTAATCTTCTTTTTGCGGTGTGTTTGTTGAGACCGATGAATTGTGGGTTTATGATCAAGATTATATATGAACAATACTTGAATCTTCTCTGAATTCTTTTATGTATGATTGGTTATCTTTGCAAGTCTCTTCAAATTATCAGTTTGGTTTGGCCTACTAGATTGATCTTTCTTGCAATGGGAGAAGTGCTTAGCTTTGGGTTCAATCTTGCGGTGTCCTTTCCCAGTGACAGTAGGGGCAGCAAGGCACGTACTGTATTGTTGCCATTGAGGATAACAAGATGGTTTTTTTATCATATTGCATGAATTTATCCCTCTACATCATGTCATCTTGCTTAAGGCGTTACTCTGATTTCATGAACTTAATACTCTAGATGCATGCTGGATAGCGATCGATGAATGGAGTAATAGTAGTAGATGCAGGCAGGAGTCGGTCTACTTGTCTTAGACGTGAAGCCTATATACATGATCATACCTAGATATTCTCATAACTATGCTCAATTCCGTCAATTGCTCAATAGTAATTCGTTCACCCACCGTAAAATACTTATGCTATTGAGACAAGCCACTAGTGAAACCTATGGCCCCCGGGTCTATCTTCATCATATTAGTCTTCCATTACTTAGTTATTTCCATTGCTTTTTTACTTTGCTTTTATTTTACTTTGCATCTTTATCACGAAAATACCAAAAATATTATCTTATCATATCTATCAGATCTCACTCTCGCAAGTGACCGTGAAGGGATTGACAACCCCTTATCACGTTGGTTGCGAGGAGTTATTTGTTTTGTGCAGGTACGAGGGACTTGCACATAGCCTCCTACTGGATTGATACCTTGGTTCTCAAAAACTGAGGGAAATACTTACGCTACTTTGCTGCATCATCCTTCCCTCTTCAAGGGAATCCAACGAAGTGCTCAAGAGGTAGCAGGGTTTCCCCTTCATCCTTTCATTCGCGGTCTCATGTTTTACTACGGGCTAGATTTCCATGATCTAGCCCCGAATTCCTTCCTCATCAGTTCGGCGTTCATCGTAGTATGCGAGGCATTCCTCCGCATCCCCCCCCCCACTTTGGCCTATGGCTCAAGGTCTTCAACATGAAGCCGAAAGTGGTGGATGGTCAACACACGGATTGCGGAGGTGCCATGGTGAGCAAGATTCCCAACGTCAGCTGGCCCAAGGGCACCTTCGTGGAGACCATGAAGGGATGGCAGCAGGAGTAGCTCTATGTCACGGAACCTTGTGACTCCACATGGGACGCTCCTTCTGAGCTCAAGTCCGGGCCTCCAATGCGGCTGACATCCTGGCTCAACAAGGGCCTGGACTGGGCATCGTCTGACGAGGTGATGATGCTGCAGAGGCGTGTCAAGAGCATGGTAGACAAGAATACCAGTCTTGCCAGCGTGATCCAGGTGATGCTCTTTCACAGGATTCTCTCCTGTCAAGCGTGTCAAGAGTATATGTGGGAGTTCGACCCAGCCAGTCCCCGGACCCTGCAGCGGTTCTTCGGCATGAAGCACGAAGACATGGCGAAGCTGCTTTTCAAGACCCAAAAGACGTGGTCGGAGATAACCGAAGGCCTCTGCCATGACTGCACTCACGCAGCGACTCCCATAAGTTATTTGATAATGTTACTTTGTAAGTACAAGGAGCATACTAAACTTTACATTCTCCCCACGGGGCTGGATGAACAAGGCGGAGCAGATTCATTGTCTGGCTCCACTGCCCGAAGACCCAGCCGTTCCTCTATTGACGAGGATGCTGGTCCTGGCGCCATATCAGGCACTGGAAAAGAAGGCCAAGAAGAAGAGCAAGGAAGCCAAGGGTGACCTCCGCCATAAAGGCGCTTCGGATGTAGTGTCCGAAGACACCGAAACTCTCTCCTCTCATGACGAAGATGAAGATGAGGAGGAAGAAAGCAATTCCCTGCTTAAGGGGGGAAAAGAAGAAGAGGGCAGCTTCCTGGATCTAGATGCGGAAGCGTCTAAGAAAGGGAAAACCTCCCTTACGGATGATTCCGAGACGGACGCCGATGACATCCACGGGTGGCGCCCCAGGCCGAAGCCCCTGGCCGGATTGTAAGTATTCAAAGGTACCATATATATACATATACGGCTTTTCGCCTTGTGGTTGTGACACGTTGAATTGCGTGTTGCAGTCCGGCTCATCACCTCCCCTAGCGATCCTCATCTTCTGGGAATTCGTTGGGTCCAAACATGATGGAGAGCGAGTCACCTCCACCAACCTCCTCCCCCACTGCTGCAGATAACACCGAGGTGTTGTCCCGAAGGACCCTTCCGGGACAAGGAGAGGTGCAGGAGGCCGCCAAGACGGCGCCAAAGGGTGATACCCCTACATCCTAGAACATGGGGGAACCGACCCCCATGGTGACTGGAGGCGGGGGCCATGTCCAATTTGGCCCCCAACCAAATATCATTCCGGAGACCCATATGACTCCGTAGTCAGATGGGCAGCCTCCTTCAAAAGAAGGGGGCGTGCCATGCCGCCAGCAACCTCTGTCAATCCGGAGGTGCCAGATACTCTGGTGGGAGCGCTTTAGAGCGCCACCATTGTGGAAGAACATCGTACCCTTATGGGTATGGTGATTGAAAAGGTTCAGTCCGCAAAAAGCAGATTGAACAAGGCCTACACTAGCCTTCTGAGAGGCTTTGAGGTATGTGCTTACAATGCCTTTTAGTTGTATAAGAGGAATGCTTGTGTATAGATAGTAGCCCCTGAGACTCTATTCGGTGTTCGCAAAGAAAGGCCGAACAGAGGATCTAATAACTCACGTAGGAGATTAACATACATATATGTTTGAACAAACAGGCTGCAATGCAGGTGTCAGCTGCCCATGCCGCCGAAGCGTCCAAACTAAGGCGGAAGTTAGAAGAAAAGCAAGGTATGTAATACCGAAACAGATGTCAGCTCTGATCTAAATGAGTTCTATAATTATGCTCATAGCTGAAACGTCTGAGGTCGAGACCCTCAAGAGCGCGCTAGCCGAAGCCAAGAAGGAGGCCGAGGAGGAGCGAGCCGCCCGCCTGAAACATGAATCAAGGGTGGAGGAAGTCTAGCAGGAGCTCAAGGATGCGATAACCAAATGTGAGTCCTTAGAGCACAAGATTTCGGATCAGAATTCCAAACTTGCAAAGGCCCTCCAAAGTGCACAGGAGGCCCGGGCCGAAGCCCAAAGCACCTGCCGGGAGATCCAAGAGGCCAAGCGGATTGCGACGGGTAAGGCCTTTAACATGCAAAGCAAATTTGTGAGAAGAAAGTATATCTTACTGACCCAGACTTGGAGTTCTCCAGGAGCATTTGCGGACCTGCCCCGGAGTGTCGCT
The DNA here is from genome assembly GCF_018294505.1 of Triticum aestivum. Taxonomy (NCBI): domain Eukaryota; kingdom Viridiplantae; phylum Streptophyta; class Magnoliopsida; order Poales; family Poaceae; genus Triticum; species Triticum aestivum. The sequence goes on along the minus strand of NC_057803.1, from coordinate 166,475,356 downwards.
GATGCTGCGGAGTTCTTCCGAGCCGAAGAGGGGAGCTCAACGGAAAAGCTATTTTGGTCGCAGTACCTTGCGCCGGAACATCCCGTGCCCCTCATCGATCAGCTGAAATAGTTGACCGAACTACATAGGGTGGCAGGATTGGCCATGAGGGATTTTATAATCCGTCTTTGGCCCACCGAACCCATGCCCAGCAGCTACTTCGGGCTCGTGAAGCGGCTGGCCAGTGCCTGCCCCCGGCTTGACATCGTGAAGCAGCCGGTCTGCATCGAAGGTGCATGAATGGCCTTCGCCCATGTCAGAGTGCACTAGGCAAAGATGAATGTCGTCAAGCTTGCCAGGGGCCGCCCGCGGGCAAAGAGCATCGCACGCCGGTGCGGTATTTTGACGACGTCCTCGAAGGATCCCGCATTGTAGAAGGGCAGTTCTCCAAGAACATTATTTTTGAATGAATGTATCCCTGCCGTCCGAGCATTGTATTATGGAACAACGATGATGTATAATATGTTGCTTATTTTGCCTCAAATTCTTTTCCTCCTGTACGGCCGTTTATGGTATCTGAGAGTTGGCTAGTCGTCGGCTTCATCCCCCAGATAGGTAGTACGGGGGTGTTTGGAATAGCACTTAAACACACTTGACCCATCAATTTGGTCCATGAAGGAGGTGTTAGTGCGGCGAACCAGGCAATCAGACTATGTGGCTTTATTACTCTCACTTAGCCATAGGAGTTTGATAATGTGAGTGTAGGCACATCCCGTAGTATTATTCGACTATCCGAACTTGGGTGTTGTAAATGCCTGACCGGGTGAAGGCCAGTCTATCGCATGATGCGGAAAAAATCGCAAAAGATTTATACTTAGTCACCAAATAGCTGACCAGCTCTCGCCACATCATGATAGTCACTTTTCGGCTTTCTCTACTGAGGTGTTTGTCCGGATGAACCAGAAACACAATCATAGTAGTTCTCCCTTTACTACCTTAACCGATCAAGCGGAACGTAAGGCAGTAAGCACAGGAGCCGGCAACCCAACTATTGACCAAAGACATGATTCAGAGCCGATGCATATAATACTATGTTCGAGACGCCGAATTGTACTATAGAAGTGTTCAGACTTATTATTATTTATTGAAGAAATGTGCGTGGCCCAATGGAGCCCCTGGTGATTTAAGTCGAGCCGAGGTGTACATGGCAACCGGACAAAGAGGAGGGAATACATGTTTAAGAAATAAGCAAGTACCGAATAGGTTGGGCGAAAAACTGTTTCCACTATAGTCTGATTGATACGTCAAAACATATTTTTACAAATAGTGCAATGAGCATGGAGGCTATTTTACATGCCAGGCACAAGGGAAAGGTGTGTACGGGTCCTAAAGAAGGAAGCAGTGACCTTTAAAGATCCTTTAGATATTTGCCACATGTCTACGATGCTTTTCTCCTTGGCGTATTATCCTTCGAAAGGATCAACGATCGGGTTTTCATGGGGGGCTTTAGAAAAAGGGCCCTTGGTACCGTCGAAAGGTGATGTGGGTTGTAAGAAACCTTGAAAAATAAAAATAAGAGAAAAGAAATATCAGGGTGCAGATAGGGTCGAGCCGTATTCTGGACTTTATCTTTACTATGCCTCCATCTTTGCCCATGGTATCTTTAGCGCTTAGTGATGTACGCGTGGTACGTATACCACAATTTGGTTGGGGCTGGGACGGAGGCCGAAGTGCTAGTCGATCTCCTGACCAGTTGGACTGTCGTGTTGCGGGGTAGTCCGGACTCGTTTAGTAGTGTTCGGGGGCTCGACTGCCGATGTAGTATGTCACATGCTAAGGCCGCTCTGTACTTCCGCTGCCAGGGCCGCGGTGTGCTCCTCAGTGCGGAGGAAGCATTCCATGTTTCCATTGACTGTTATAACACCGCGGGGTCCGGGCATCTTGAGTTTGAGATAGGCATAGTGTGGGACTGCGTTGAAGCGAGCGAACACAGTTTGTCCGAGTAGAGCATGGTAGCCACTGCGGAAAGGGACGATGTCGAAGAAAAAGTATTCGCTTCGAAAGTTGTCCAGCAAACCGAAGACATCCTCCAGTGTGATTGAGCCTGCACAGCGGGCCTCTACACGAGGTATTACTCCCTTAAAGGTGGTTTTTGTGGGCTTGATTCCTGAAGGATCGATACCCGTTTTGTGGACTGTGTCCTGATAGAGCAGGTTAAGGCTGCCACCGCCGTCCATGAGGACTCGTGTGAGGTGGAATCCATTAATAATTGGGTCAAAGCGGGGCCAAGCCTCCATGACGGATACTGGTCGGGTGGTCTCTGCGATCGAAAGTGATCGGACAGGTTGACCATGGGTTGCATTTTGGGGTGACTGGCTCGATCGCGTAGACGTCCCTTAACGCGTGCTTGCGCTCTCGCTTGGGGATGTGAGTAACGTATATCATATTCACCGTTTTGATCTTGGGGGGAAATTTCTTCTGTCCACCTGTGTTCGTTGCGCGAGGTTCCTCATCGTCATCCTCGCTGGGCGACCCTTTCTCCTTATATTCGGCATTTAATTTGCCGGCCTGTTTTAAGACCCAGCAACTTCTATTGGTGTGGTTGGCAAGCTTGTCAGGAGTGCCGTGGATATGGCAAGGTCGATCAAGTATTCGGTCCAGGCTTGATGAGCCATCTTTGTTTCTTTTGAATGGCTTCTTTCGTTGACCAGATTTGGAGCCACTGGATCCGGCATTGACCATCGTATCCTCTATATTATCGGTGTTGCTCTGACACTTATGTTTGTTGTGTCGGGTGAGGGAGTCCTGGACTAAGGGGTCCTCGGGCGTCCGGCATGTTAGCCAGGGGCCGGACTAATGGGTGTGAAGATGCGAATACCGAAGACTGCACCCGTGTTCGGATGGAGATCTCCTTGGCGTGGAAGGCAAGCTTGGCGATCAAATATGTAGATTCCTTTCTTTGTAACCGACCTTATGTAACCTTAGATCCTCCCGGTGCCTATATATACAGGAGGACTTAGTCCGGAAAGGAGGGAGATTCATTATCATAGCCATACAAGCTAGACCTCTAGGGTTTATCTATTACGATCTCGAGGTAGATCAACTCTTCTTATACTCGTATTCATCAATAACAATCAAGCAGGACGTAGGGTATTACCTCCATATAGAGGGCCCGAACCTGGTTAAACATCGTGCCCCCTGTCTCCTCTTACCATCGACCTTAGACGCACAGTCGGGACCCCCTACCCAAGATCCGCCAATTTTGACACCGACATTGGTGCTTTCATTGAGAGTTCCACTGTGCCGTTGACGAAAGGTTCGATGGCCCCTTCAATCATTGATAGTGACGTTGTCCAAGGAGAAACCTTCCTTCCCGGACATATCTTCGTGTTCGGCGGCTTCAAGCTGCGGGCCAACTCGTTTGGCCATCTGGAGCAGATCGATAGCTACGCCCCTGGCCATCAGGTCAGATTTGGGAGCTTGAATTACGTTGCGGACATCCGTGGATATTTGATCTTCACAGGATTCGAGACCGCAGCGACCGCTCCTCATAACCTTGAGGAACATGACCTAAATCTGTCGTCAGACCGCATCCAAGAGATAGCTCTTGTGACCACTTTGGCCTTAGATCTAGAGCACGCTGCGGCACCCAAGGATTGGAGGCTCAACCCCACCACGGAGGCCACAGATTCCCCGGTGTTGGAGCCGCACATGGACTTAACCTCACGTAATACCCGTGTCACTAGAACTCCAGACTCTTCTCCGGGTATAAGTTCCGAACCATGTGAGTCCGCGGATACCGAACTTGATCGCTTGTCGATCTTCGAGTTCAGCGCCATAGACATCTTCCAGCACTCACCCTTGGGCAATGTGCTGAACTCATTAAAGAACTTGTCCTTGGCGGGGGACTCACAGCTGAACTATGTACGGTTCGAACTAGAGCCTTAGTCAACGGGTATGCCACATTTAGATCCATATGTATTTTGAGAATCTCTATGTCTCCCTCCTTGAATTGATCACGGATGGAGTTGAAGCGTCTCTTGATGTGTTTGGTTCTTTTGTGAAATCTGGATTCCTTCGCCAAGGCAATTGCTCCAGTATTGTCACAAAAGATTTTCATTGGACCCGATGCACTAGGTATTACACCTAGATCGGATATGAACTCCTTCATCCAGACTCCTTCATTCACTGCTTCCGAAGCAACTATGTACTCTGCTTCACACGTAGATCCCGCCATGACAATTTGCTTGGAACTGCACCAACTGACAGCTCCACCATTCAATATAAATACGTATCCGGTTTGTGACTTAGAGTCATCCGGATCAGTGTCAAAGCTAGCATCGACGTAACCATTTACGATGAGCTCTTTGTCACCTCCATAAACGAGAAACATATCCTTAGTCCATTTTAGATACTTCAGGATGTTCTTGACCGCTGTCAAGTGATCCGCTCCTAGATTACTTTAGTACCTCCCTGCTAGACTTATAGCAAGGCACACATCAGGACCGGTACACAGCATAGCATACATGATAGATCCTATGGCTGAGGCATAGGGAATGACTTTCATTTTCTCTCTATCTTCCGTAGTGGTCGGGCATTGTGTCCGACTCAACTTCACACCTTGTAACATAGGCAAGAACACTTTCTTTGACTGATCCATTTTGAACTTCTTCAAAACTTTATCAAGGTATGTGCTTTGTGAAAGTCTAATAAAGCGTCTTGATCTATCTCTATAGATCTTGATGCCCAATATGTAAGCAGATTCACCGAGGTCTTTCATTGAGAAACTCTTATTCAAGTATCATTTTATGCTATCCAGAAATTCTATAGCATTTCCAATCAACAATAAGTCATCCACATATAATATTAGAAATGCTACAGAGCTCCCACTCACTTTCTTGTAAATACAGGCTTCTCCGAAAGTCTGTATAAAACCATATGCTTTGATCACACTATTAATGCGTATATTCCAACTCCGAGATGCTTGCACCAGTCCATAAATGGATCACTAGAGCTTGCACACTTGGTTAGCACCTTTAGGATCGACAAAACCTTCTGGTTGCATCATATACAACTCTTCTTTGAGAAATCCATTAAGGAATGCATGTTTGACGTCCATTTGCCAGATTTCATAATCATAAAATGTGACAATTGCTAACATGATTCGAACAGTCTTAAGCATCGCGACGGGTGAGAAAGTCTCATCGTAGTCAACTCCTTGAGCTTGTCGAAAACCTTTCGCAACAAGTCGAACTTTGTAGGAAGTGATACGTCTCCAACGTATCTATAGTTTATGAATTATTCATGCCAATATATTATCATTCTTGGATGTTTTACAATCGTTTTTAGCAACTTTATATCTTTTTTGGGGACTAACCTACTGACCCAGTTGTCGGTGTCGAAACCGGCGGATCTCGGGTAGGGGGTCCCGAATTGTGCATCTAAGGATCGATGGTAACAGGAGGCAGGGGACACAATGTTTACGCAGGTTCGGGCCTTCTTGATGGAGGTAATACCCTACTTCTTGCTTGATTGACTTTGATGAGTATAGGGGTTACAAGAGTTGATCTACCTCGAGCTAGTAATGGCTAAACCCTAGATGTCTAGCCTGTATGGTTATGATCGCCTCTACGGACTAAACCCTCCGGTTTATATAGACACCAGAGGGGGCTAGGGTTGTACAGAGTCAGTTTACAAAGAAAGGAATCTTCATATCCAAACACCAAGCTTGCCTTCCACGCCAAGGGGAGTCCCATCTGGACACAGGGGAACACCTTCCATCTTGAATCTTCATGGCCCACGAGTCCAGCCCACGTCACATAGCCCGGACACTCGAGTACCCCCTAATCCAGGACTCCCTCAGTAGCTCTTGAACCAGGCTTCAATGACGATATGTCCGGCGCGCAGATTGTCTTCGGCATTGCAAGGCGGGTTCCTCCTCCGAACACTTCAAAGTAGCTGATCACAAGAACTATATCCGGCTCTGTACAATAGTCACAACCCTGAATCGGATGGGCAAAATGCTTAAGGAAAAATAAGTTATATCTTCTACCAACTTTACTGGTGGGACGTTACGTCCAGCCACTTGATTATTTCGAATCATTTTTTGACCTCTCGATTCGCCTTTTGAGACGCAGCCTCCGGTGACACGTCTAGTCAAAGTAGAGATCATGTCCCCTTATTGTGGGATTCTCATCAATGTGGGCTTGGGAAACCCAACCGTGCCGTACGCATGACCCCTTGGGAATAGGCGAGCTTTAAGGCTCGTGGAGGGGACGCGTGATATTCACTGCCTTTGTAAGGAGATAAGGATCCACCTCTTTACCCCACGCCTTCCTCTTCCTCACCCCATCCGCCACCGAGCTCCAGCACCCAAGCTTCAATCCTCTCCATTCCCAGAAAATACTCTAGCCATGTCCGGATTCGGAGCACAGGGCAAGTGGATGGCTTCCTCTGTTACGGAGCGAAACATCAAGGAACTCTGGGAAGCGGGGTACCTGGCCAAGGAAATCGCCCACCGGCTTCCGGCCAAAAAGTAGATCATCCCTACTCCAAAGCCCAATGAGAGGGTAGTATTCATCCCCCGTTTCCTTCGTGGACTGGGTTTCCCCTTCATCCTTTCATCCGCGGTCTCATGTTTTACTATGGGCTAGATTTCCATGATCTAGCCCCGAATTCCTTCCTCATCAGTTCGGCATTCGTCGTCGTATGCGAGGCATTCCTCCGCATCCCCCCACTTCAGCCTATGGCTCAAGGTATTCAACATGAAGCCGAAAGTGGTGGATGGTCAACACACGGATTGCGGAGGTGCAATGGTGAGAAAGCTTCCCAACGTCACCTGGCCCTAGGGCACCTTCGTGGAGACCATGAAGGGATGGCAGCAGGAGTAGCTCTATGTCACGGAACCTTGTGACTCCACATGGGCCGCTCCTTCTGAGCTCAAGTCCGGGCCTCTAATGCGGCTGACATCCTGGCTCAACAAGGGCCTGGACTAGGCATCGTCTGACGAGGTGATGATGCTGCAGAGGTGTGTCAAGAGCATGGTAGACAAGAATACCAGTCTTGCCAGTGTGATCCAGGTGATGCTCTTTCACCGGATTCTCCCCTGTCAAGCGCGTCAAGAGTATATGTGGGAGTTCGACCCAGCCGGTCCCCGGACCCTGTAGCGGTTCTTCGGCACGAAGCACGAAGACATGGGGAAGCCACTTTTCAAGACCCAAAAGACGTGGCCGGAGACAACCGAAGACCTCTGCCATGACTGCACTCACGCAGCGACTCCCATAAGTTCTTTGATAACGTTACTTTGTAAGTCCAAGGAGCATACAAAACTTTCCATTCTCCCCACAGGGCTGGACGAAGAAGGCGAGCGGATTCATTGTCCCGCTCCGCTGCCCGCGGACCCACCCATTCCTCTATTGATGAGGATGCTGCTCCCGGCGCCGTATCAGGCACCGGAAAAGAAGGCCAAGAAGAAGATCAAGGAGGCCAAGGGCGGCCTCCGCCGTAAAGGCGCTTCGGATGTAGTGTCCGAAGACACCGAAACTCTCTCCTCTCATGACGAAGATGAAGATGAGGAGGAAGAAATCAATTCCCCCCTTAAGGGGGGAAATAAGAAGAGGGCATCTTCCGTGGATCTAGATGCGGAAGCGTCCAAGAAAGGGAAAAACACCCTTATGGATGATTCCGAGACGGACGCCAATGACATCCATGGGTGGCGCCCCATGCCGAAGCCCCTGGCCGGATCGTAAGTATTCAGAGGTACCATATATATATCCAGATTTTCGCCTTGTGGTTGTGACACGTTGAATTGCGTGCTGCAGTCTGGCTTGTCACCTCCCACAGCGATCCTCATCTTCTGCGAATTTGCTAGGTCCAAACATGATGGAGAGCGAGTCACCTCCACCAGCCTCCTCCCCCACTGCTACGGATAACACCGAGGTGTTGTCCCGAAGGACCCTTCCGGGACAGGGAGAGGTGCAGGAGGCCGCCAATATGGCGCCAAAGGGTGATACCCCTACTATCGAGAACATGGGGGAACCGACCCCCATGGTGACCAGAGGCGGGGGCCATGTCCAATTTGTCCCCCAACCAAATGTCATTCCGGAGACCCATACGGCTCCGGAGTCAGATGGGCAGCCTCCTTCGAAAGAAGGGGGCATGCCCATTCCACCGGCGACCTCTGTCAATCCGGAGGTGCCGGATACTCTGGTGGGAGCGCTTTAGAGCTCCACCATTGTGGAAGAACATCGTACCCTTATGGGTACGGTGATTGAAAAGGTTCAGTCTGCATAAAGCGGATTGAACGAGGCCTACACTAGCCTTCTGAGAGGCTTTGAGGTATGTGCTTACAATGCCTTTTAGCTGTATAAGAGGAATGCCTATGTATAGATAGTAGCCACTGAGACTCCATTCGGTGTTCTCAAAGAAAGGCTGAATAGAGGATCTAATAACTCACGCAGGAGAGTAACATACATATTTGTTTGAACAAACAGGCTGCAATGCAGGCGTCAGCTACCCATGCCGCCGAAGCGTCCGAGGTAAGGCGGAAGTTAGAAGAAAAGCAATGTATGTAATATCGAAACACGTCTGTAATGATGTCAGCTCTGATCTAAATGAGTTCTATAATTATGCTCATAGCTGACACGTCTGAGGTTGAGACCCTCAAGAGCACGCTGGCCGAAGCCAAGAAGGAGGCCAAGGAGGAGCGAGCCGCCCGCCTGAAACATGAATCAAGGGTGGAGGAAGTCCATCAAGAGCTCAAGGATGCGATAACCAAATGTGAGTCCATAGAGCACAAGATTTCGGATCAGAATTCCGAACTTGCAAAGGCCCTCCAAAGTGCACAGGAGGCCCGGGCCGAAGCCCAAAGCACCTGCCGGGAGATCCAAGAGGCCAAGTGGATTGCGACGGGTAAGGCCTTTAACATGCAAAGCAAATTTGTGAGAAGAAAGTATATCTTACTGACCCGGACTTGGAGTTCTCCAGGAGCGTTTGCGGACCTGCCCCGGAGTGTCGCTGATGCGGCGGAGTTCCTCCGAGCCGAAGAGGGGAGCTCAACGGAAAAGCTATTTTGGTCGCAGTACCTTGCGCCAGAACATCCCGTGCCCCTCATCGATCAGCTGAAATAGTTAACCGAACTGCATAGGGTGGCCGGGATTGGCCATGAGGGATTTTATAATCTGTCTTTGGCCCGCCGAACCCATGCCCAGCAGCTACTTCGGGCTCGTGAAGGGGCTGGCCAGTGCCTGCCCCCGGCTTGACATCGTGAAGCGGTCGGTCTGCATCGAAGGTGCACGAATGGCCTTCGCCCATGTCAAAGTGCAGTGGGCGAAGATGAACACCGTCAAGCTTGCCACCGAGGGGCCGCCCGCGGGCAAAGAGCATCGCACGCTGGAGCGGTATTTTGACGACGTCCTCGAAGGATCCCACATTGTAGACGGGCAGTGCTTGAAGAACATTATTTTTGAATGAATGTATCCCTGCCGTCCGAGTGTTGTATTATGGAACAACGCTGATGTATAATATGTTGCTTATTTTGCCTCAAATTCTTTTCCTCCTGTGTGGCCATTTATGGTATCTGAGAGTTGGCCAGTCGTCGGCTTCTGCCCCCACATAGGTAGTATGGGGGTGTTTGGAATAGCACTTAAACACACTTGACCCATCAATTTGGTCCATGAAGGAGGTGTTAGTGCGACGAACCAGGCAATCGGACTATGTGGCTTTATCACTCTCACTTAGCCATAGGAGTTTGATAATGTGAGTGTAGGCGCAGCCCCTAGTATTATTTGAGTATCCGAACTTGGGCGTTGTAAACGCCTGACCGGGTGAAGGCCAGTCTATCGCATGATGCGGAAAAAATAGCAAAAATATTTATACTTAGTCACCGAATAGCTGACCAGCTCTCGCCGCATCATGATAGACACTTTTCGGCTTTCTCTACTGAGGTGTTTGTCCGGATGAACCAGAAACACAATCGTAGTAGTTCCCCCTTTACTACCTTAACCGATCAAGCGGAACGCAAGGCAGTAAGCACAGGAGCCGGGCAACCCAACTATTGACCAGAGACATGATTCGGAGCCGATGCATATAATACTATGTTCAAGACGCCGAATTGTACTATAGAAGTGTTCGGACTTATTATTATTTATTGACGAAATGTACGTGGCCCAATGGAGCCCCTAGTGATTTAAGTCGAGCCGAGGTGTACATGGCAACCGGACAAAGAACAGGGAATACATGTTTAAGAAATAAGCAAGTACCGAATAGGTTGGGCGAAAAACTGTTTCCATTATAGTCTGATTGATACGTCAAAACGTATTTTACAAATAATGCGATGAGCATCGAGGCTATTTTACATGTCGGGCACAAGGGAAAGCTGTGTACGGGTCCTAAAGAAGGAAGCGGTGACCTTTAAAGATCCTATAGATATTTTGCCACATGTCTACGCTGCTTTTCTCCTTGGCGTATTATCCTTCGAAAGGATCAACGACCGGGTTTTCATGGGGGGGTTTAGAAAAAGGGCCCTTGCTACCGTCGAAAGGTGATGTGGGTTGTAAGAAACCTTGAAAAATAAAAATAAGAGAAAAGAAATATCAGGGTGCAGATAGGGTTCAGCCGTATTCTGGACTTTATCTTTACTATGCCTCCATCTTTGCCCATGGTATCTTTAGCGCGTAGTGATGTACGCGTGGTACGTATACCACAATTTGGTTGGGGCTGGGACGGAGGCCTAAGTGCTAGTTGATCTCCTGACCAGCTGGACTGTCGTGCTGCGGGGTAGTCCGGACTCGTTTAATAGTGTCCGGGGGCTCAAGTGCCGATGTAGTATGTCGTATGCTAAGGCCGCTCTGTACTTCCGCTGCCAGGGCCGTGGTGTGCTCCTCAGTGCGGAGGAAGCGTTCCATGTTTCCATTGACTGTTATAACATCGCGGTGTCCGGGCATCTTGAGTTTGAGATAGGCATAGTGTGGGACTGCGTTGAAGCGAGCGAACGTGGTTTGTCCGAGCAGCGCATGGTAGCCACTGCGGAAAGGGATGATGTCGAAGATCAAGTCTTCTCTTCGGAAGTTGTCCAGCGGACCGAAGACAACCTCCAGTGTGATTGAGCCCGTACAACAGGCCTATACACAAGGTATTACTCCCTTAAAGGTGGTTTTTGTGGGCTTGATTCTTGAAGTATCGATACCCATTTTGCGGATTGTGTCCTGATAGAGCAGGTTAAGGCTGCCACCGTCATCCATGAGGACTCGCGTGTGGTGGAATCCATCAATAATTGGGTCAAGGACTAGCGTGGCCGAACCTCCATGATGGATACTGGTCGGGTGGTCTCTGCGATCGAAAGTGATCGGACAGACTGACCATGGGTTGAATTTTGGGGCGACTGGCTCAATCGCGTAGACTACCCTTAACGCGCACTTGCGCTCTCGCTTGGGATGTGAGTAACGTATATCATATTCACCATTTTGACCTCGGGGGGAAATTTCTTCTGTCCCACTGTGTTCGATGCGCGAGGTTCCTCATCGTCATCCTCGCTGGGTGACCCTTTCTCCTTATATTCGGCATTTAACATGTCGGCCTGTTTTAAGACCCAACAACTTCTATTGGTGTGGTTGGCAAGCTTGTCAGGAGTGCCGTGGATATGGCAAGGTCAATCAAGTATTCGGTCCAGGCTTGATGAGCCATCTTTGTTTCTTTTGAATAGCTTCTTCCGTTGACTAGATTTGGAGCCACTGAATCCGGATTGACCATCGTATCCTCTGTATTATCGTTGCGGCTCCGACGCTTATGTTTGTTGTGTCGGGTGAGGGAGTCCTGGACTAAGGGGTCCTCGGGCGTCCGACCTGTTAGCCAGGGGCCGGACTAATGGGCTGTGAAGATGCGAATACCGAAGACTGCACCCGTGTTCGGATGGAGCTCTCCTTGGCGTGGAAGGCAAGCTTGGCAATCAAATATGTAGATTCCTTTCTTTGTAACCGACCTTATGTAACTTTAGATCCTCCCGATGCCTATATAAACCGGAGGACTTAGTCCGGAAAGGAGGGAGATTCATTATCATAGCCATACAAGCTAGACTTCTAGGGTTTAGCTATTACGATCTCGAGGTAGATCAACTCTTGTAATACTCGTATTCATCAATATCAATCAAGCAGGACGTAGGGTATTACCTCCATAGAGAGGGCCTGAACCTGGGTAAACATCGTGTCCCCTGTCTCCTGTTAACATCGACCTTAGACGCACAGTTCGGGACCCCCTACCCAAGATCCGCCGGTTTTGACCCCGACATTGGTGCTTTCGTTGAGAGTTCCACTGTGCCGTCGACGAAAGGTTCGATGGCCCCTTCAATCGTCAATAGTGACGCTGTCCAAGGAGAAACCTTCCTCTGCGGACAGATCTTCATGTTCGGTGGCTTCAAGCTGCGGGCCAACTCGTTTGGCCATTTGGAGCAGATCGATAGCTATGCCCCTGGCCATCAGGTCAGATTTGGGAGCTTGAATTATGTTGTGGACATCCGTGGAGATTTGATCATCACCAGATTCGAGACCGCAGCGACCGCTCCTGATAACCTTGACGAACATGACCTAAATCTGTCGTCAGACTACATCCAATAGATAGCTCCTTTGACCACTTTGGCCTTAGATCCAGAGCATGCTGCGGCACCCAAGGATTGGAGGCTCAACCCCACCATGGAGGCCATAGATTCCTCGGTGTTGGAGCCGCACATGGACTGGACTTAACCTCACGCAATACCCGTGTCACTAGAACTCCAGACTCTTCTCCGGGTATAAGTTCCAAACCATGTGAGTCCGCGGATACCGAACTTGATCGCTTGTCGATCTTCGAGTTTAGCGCCGCATACATGTTCCAGCACTCGCCCTTGGGCAATGTGCTGAACTCATTAAAGAACTTGTCCTTGGCGGGGGACTCATAGCTGAACTATGTACGGTTCGAACTAGAGGCTCATGATGGGGAATTTTTCTTCCCACCCGCCACCCACTTCATAGCCACTGTCGAGGATTTAACCGACACGCTTGACTATGGCTCCGAAGACATCGCTAGTACAGACGACGATGACGACAAGGAGCAAAGCCAAAACCTGCCATTCACTGGATGACGGACGGCCACTTCTTCCTACGACGTATACATGGTGGACACGCCTAAAAAAACTAACAGCGATGACAAAGAGGATCCACTTGAGGATAAACCTCCTAAGAGACAGCCCAAGTGCCAGCTTCCTCGACACCACTCTAAGTCATGTCGTTCCAAAGACTGCAGTACGGGTACCAGAAAAAATAATACTCCAGACGATGCCGAAAATAATGAAGACCCCATCAAGGTAACCTCCGAACAGGGGGAACGGGAAAATATGCAAGTTAGCCCTGATGAACAGGCCATACACGGAGACTCGGAGGACAGTAATTATCTTCCGCTCTCCAAGGAAGAGGAGAGCCTCGGCAATGAGGATTTCATCATGCCTGAGGAACCTCTCCAGCACGAGCGCTTCAAACGCCGGCTGATAGCCACTGCACGGAGCCTGAAAAAGAAGCAGCTGCAGCTTCAAGAGGACCAAGACCTGCTCAATGATAGATGGACCGAAGTCCTGGCCGCCGAAGAATACGGCCTTAGTGGCCCAGCCAAAAGCTACCCGAAGCATAGATTGCTACCTTAGTTCGATGACGAGGCACCGGAACCCGTACCATCATCACGCAATGCGGCAGGTCGACCACAACTTGGTACGGATAAAGCGGCAACTCAAGCCGAAGACCAGGCCGCCCCACCTCACCGTAAAGGCAAGAATAAAACAGGTCGGGGTTGTACATACGACCTTCGACAGGACTTGGACAGTAGAGCAGGACACGCAAGATCGATCTACGGATCGCGAGGACGTGCCTCGACACGCGATGACGGCTGCCTATTCAGACGCGACAAACCTAGCCACGCCCCGGCCGAAAACCGCAAATGGACTGCATCGGAGGTACGTCGCAGTGTGGCCCAACATAGAGGCGTCACACACCCTCTTTGCTTCACAGACGAAGTAATGGAGCATGAATTCCCAGACGGGTTCAAACCCATGAACATCGAATCATACGATGGAACAACGGACCCCACGGTATGGATCGAGGAATTCCTCCTCCATATCCACATGGCCTGCGGAGATGACCTTCATGCCATCAAATACCTACCACTAAAACTCAAAGGACCAGCTCGGTACTGGTTAAATAGTCTGCCGGAAAATTCTATTGGCAGCTGGGAAGATTTGGAAGACCCCTTTCGTGACAACTTCCAAGGAACATATGTTCCGCCACCGGATGCCGATGACTTAAGTCACATTGTCCAGCAGCCCGGGGGGTCAGCCAGGAAGCTCTGGACCATGTTCTTAGTTAAAAAGAACCAAATCATCGACTGTCCGGACGCGGAAGCACTTGTGGCCTTCAAACACAGCATTCGAGATGAATGGCTTGGATGCCACCTCGATCAAGAAGGACCTAAATCCATGACAGCCCTTACCACTCTAATGACCCGCTTTTGTGCAGGAGAAGACAGCTGGCTCGCTCGTAGAAGCAACAACGCCAGCGACTCGGGCACTTCTGAAATCCAGGATGGCAACGCCAGACCACGATGAAGCAAACACAACCGTCGCAATGATGATGAAAGATCACGCGACACATCGGTCAACGCCGGATTCAGCAATCCCAAACCATGTCAACGGAAAAAACCATTGAAGGCGAATAGAGACGAACCATCCAACCTAGACGGGATATTGGACCAACCCTGCCAGATTCATGGCCACCCCGATAAACCAGCTAATCATACCAACAGAAGCTGTTGGGTCTTCAAGCAGGCCGGCAAGCTCAACGGCGAACACAAGGGGAGCAGCCGCCAGGCAATAGGGACGAAGGAGAGGTTCACCAACCAAATACCGGGGGTCAGAAGCAATTTCCCCCCAAGGATCGATCAACCCCGAAGCGGAAATAATAGTTTGGCTTCTGCCTCCCACCTCATATACCCACAAAATTTGTACCGCGCATACATCACTATGCACTTAAGATACCATGGGCATTGGCGCAAGCACAATACGGGCAAGCTGGCAAGCATTCCCATAACATTTTTTATCTACCTTCCTTTTCCTTTCTTTATTATCTCTTAAAAACAGGTGACGCAAAGGACAAACATCTAAACTGACTCTATCGGAGTTCGGATTCGTACACTCACATACGGGGCTACTTCCGTCAAGGATTCCCCTCACCTAGGACAGGTGGCGCAGACGTGCGACAGGAGGTCCAAAATAAATTTTTGTAGACCGCACTCTTTATTTTGAGCCTATAATATGCCTTTTTCCTCCGCCTTCGACCCCGAGCATGTCAAATAGCTGGGGTTGTGGTCTTTTTATATATATAAAGTAATCATCGGCATACCACTCAGGTCCCAGTAAACATAATCCGCATTAATCATTCATTTCTTTTTCACAAATGAATTTGGCCCCTATTGCTGTTTCACAGCCATACCTCGGCACAACCTGCGAGGGGCTCGGTATGGGAACAAATGAGTTGACAACAAAGTCTGAATAGCTTTATAAGCGTACTTCGGCGTCGCGAGTTTTCTCCTTATGTGCATCAACTCCGAATCATGTTTTGGGTCAATGGTTGGGTTGCCCGGCTCCTGTGCTTGCTACCTTACGTTCCGCTCTATCGGCTAGGGTAGTAAAGGGAGAACTATTGCGATTGTGCTTCCGGTTCATCTAGTCAAGCACCTCAGTAGAGTAAGCCAAAAACTGACTGTCATGATGCTGCGAGTGCTGGTCAACCACTCGATGACTTATGGGAATCTATCGCGATTCCCTCCGTGTAACATGAAGGACCTTTTTTCTTCAGGTCATATATGTAATGCAGCATATTGGAATAAGCCGTACACATACCAGGGGCTATATCATAGTCCCCCCTATAAAACTCCTATGTCTAAGTGAAAGTGTTAATGCCCTATAGTCTGATTGCCTGGTTCGCCGCATTATCACCTCCTTCATGGACCAAGACGTTGGGTCAAGAGTGATCAAATGCTTTTCCGAACACTCCCGTACTTCCTACGAGGGGGCTAAAGCTGATGACTGGCAACCTTTTAGATTATATTAAAACGGCCACACAGGAGGAACACAAGCTTTCGAGCAAAATATAAAAATAGATTAACTATAAAATTGTCTTTTACAATTCTCATACACCTCACTCGAACATCTTCCCCCAGAATATCTTGACATGGGCAAAGGCCATCCATGCACCCTCAATGCACATCGACCGCTTCACAGCGTCGATACGTGGCACCGCATCAACAAGTCGCTGCACCAAGCCAAAGTAGCTATTCGGAACAGGCTCAGTTGGCCAGAGCCGTATTATGACGTTCCTCATGACAGTGCCGGATATCCTATGAAGCTCAGCCCATTGGGACATCTGTTCATTCAGCAACAGGGGGCGCTTTGACGCGCCAAATTGTGACCTGAAAAGCTTCTCCGTTGCATACCCCTCTCGCGCTTGGTAAAACTATGCCGCATCAGATGAACTCTTCGGCAAGTCTGAAAACTCGTCCGGAGAACTCCACACTTGGTTAACCTGAGCATAGTTTGGATCGCCGAACTTAGCCTGCAGCAAAAAGGGCTTACCAGTCGCAATCTTCCCAGCTTGCCGGATCTCCTCACGGGCTCCTCTGGATTCAGACCGCACTTCTCTTGCCTCTCGTAAGGCATGGTCAAGTTCAGCCGTTTTGGCTTCCTTCTCCTTCTCAAGAAGTTCATAACGGCTAGCAGCATTTTTTAGTTCAAGCGCCATCATGGATATCTTCTCCTCGTCTGGGTGCCGAGCAGATTGTTCGGATTTTAACTCAGCTGATGCCTTTTTGGCAGCCGCATTACTAAACCGGGCCCGCTCCTTGGCCCGGGCCAGCTTCGCCCGAAGAATTTCAATGGCGGCAGCACCGTCTGCAGCCATGCAAAACTCTCAGCGTCATGCTTATATCACAAAGATATATGTGAAGGGACTGCCCCAAATACATACCTTGCGACTCGTCAAGACACATATTGATTAACGCAATGTCATCCCCGGCCACATCAAACTTCCTCTGCAGCTCGGCAATATCCTAGTCTGGGAAGTAGCCAGAGGGGAAGCAGCCTGTGTTCAAGTTAATCAGATTAGTCGTTGAATATTTCTTCTTGATCCTTTGTTCGCCTCCCATGGGAAGCCAACCCGAGTCTCAGGGGCTACTACCTATACACAGGTGCATCTTTGCAATTAAAATATAGTTGAAAACATTACATCACAAACCTCGAAGCCTCTTAGCAGGATCATGAAGGCTTCATTCAATCCTCTCTTCGCGGACAGAATCTTCTCAACCACCGTACCCATCAAGGTACGCTATTCCCCCGAGACAGATGCTTTTCGCAACATATCCCTCAATATATCCGGCGCCGCTGGGTCTCTGGAAGCCGCGAAGGAGAACGACCATCCTTTGAGGGAACCCGTTGACCTGTCTGTAGAATCATCGTTGGCTGAAAACTAGACAGTCCGGGGCCTTCATTATCGGCCCCCTAATCCCGAACGATCAGAGGTCCACCTTCGGGTACTGCCTCTTTCATCCCCTGCAGAGCTTGTTGATCAAGAAAAACCCTCCGAGATGACACTTCGGAGTCGTCTGCCTTATTGGGCAGGAGGTCAGGGGAGGCGTCTTGCTTTCCATCATCTTTGGGAGGAGATCTCCCGAAGAAGAGTATTGCCCAGAAAAACTGTGTGCCGAACTATAAAAATACACAGGCACGTTACGTATCTCTTCCGTAACAGGATAGGAGCGGGACGCTATCAAAGCACTCCGGATTCACTTGCGGTTTGGTTGAGGGCTTGACCTCACGACAGAGCTGTTCAACAGCGCCGCCTTCCAGTCCCGAGCCGCTCGACGGTGGCATCTTGCGCCTCTTAGGAGACCACCCCTCCCAACCTTCGGAGGCGGCCCTTTTCCTCCCAAATGGAGAAGGGATACTGGCTTCTCTTTCGCCTTTGTCTTTGGGCGAGGAAATGTCGATTTCTCCGGACTCAATATCTAATTTACCTCCGGAACGAAGGTCCTCCCAGGTCTTCTCACTCTCCACCTTGCCCTCCCCTGCCGGCGCCTAGTGCGGTGCCGGTGCCAGCATCCTTGTTAACACGGGGCCTGCTGAGTCTTCAGGAAGAAGGGCCAGACACCAAATCAGCTCCGCTTTGTTTATCCAGCCCTGGAAGGAGATAGTTTCCTCAATAATGTATTACGACATACTTAAAAAGGG
Source organism: Triticum aestivum (assembly GCF_018294505.1). Classification (NCBI taxonomy): domain Eukaryota; kingdom Viridiplantae; phylum Streptophyta; class Magnoliopsida; order Poales; family Poaceae; genus Triticum; species Triticum aestivum. Next base: position 166,457,082 of record NC_057803.1, on the reverse strand, counting down.
GGTGTTCGGAAGTCAAGGGCTTACCGGGGCATCTGGACGGTTACAGTCGAGGCATGTGTCCTCAGTAGTGTCCGGCCAATGTTTTCGTTTTCCGAAAAACAACTGCCACATCCCTTTGTGCATAATGCCGGAGAAGTGTTGGAGGGTTTGTGGTCCTTCTAGATTGAACTCCCACATACGGAGAGGCCTACGCTAGCATGGTAGGATTCGGCAAATCAGCATTACTTGAATCACGCTGACAAGATCGATGTCCCTCTTGAGGAGGGTTCAGATGCGGCTTTGTAGAGTCCGCACTTCATCAACTAATCCCCAATCCAGCCCCTTGTTGGCCCATGATTCAAGCTGTAATGGTGGGCTAGGGAAAAACGTAGGTGCGGCTACCCACTTGGTGTTGTGGGGCTCTGTAACATAAAACCACTCTCGCTGCCATTTATTGGAAGTTTCAGCAAAAGAGCCTTTTGGCCAAGGAGTGTTGGCGAGCTGGCTGACTACAGCACCATCGCACTCCACCTGTTCTCCGTCGACTACCTTTGGTTTCACACTAAAGGTCTTGAGCCATAAGCCAAAGTGTGGGGGGATTCGGAGGAAGGCCTCGCACGTAATGATGAACACCGAGACATGGAGGAAAGACTTTGGGGCTAGATCATGAAAATCTAGTCCACAATAGAACATTAGCCCGCGGACGAAGGGGCGAAGAGCGAGCCCTAGCCCTTGAAGGAAGTGTGAGATGAATACGACCCTCTCGCCAGATCTGGGGGTCGGGATAACCTGCCCTTGAGCAGGAAGCCTGTGGTGGATCTCCGCGGTCAGGTATCTGACCACTCGAAGCTTTGCAATATCCTCCTTTGTAACGGAGGAAGCCGCCCATCGACCTTGAGGGATGGGTCCGGACATAATGGGGAAGCTCGAAGCAACAAGGTCGAATCTTGGGTGCTAGAACTCGAGGTTGGGGAGGATGAGGAGAAGTTTGGCATAAAAAGACGACCCTTGGTTCCTTTATAAAGGCATTGGGGATTAAACGCCTCCTCCTGAGCCTAAAAGCCTCCCTATTCCTAAGGAATCTTTCCAATAGAATGGTTGGGTTACCCGCGCTCGTATTAATGAGAATCCCGCGATAAGGGGAAACGATCTCTGCTTCGACAGAACGTGCCAAATAGTAACCACGCCTCAAAACATGGAGCGGCAGGACAAGAAACAGTTCAAAAAACCGGGCGAGCGTGATGTCACGTTGTAAAAAGTTGACAGCAGGTTGGACTCCTGGAATATTATATTCTCTCTGAAGTTGTGTGTGGTGTGTGTGTTACAGGTCCGAACACGTTCAATACGTCTGAAGACTACCTTGGAGTTCGGAAGGAGGAATCCGCCTTGCAATGCCGAAGACAGATCTACACGCCGGATACCTTGTCATTGAAGCCAGGTTCAGTGGCTACTCAGGGAGTCCTGGACTAAGGGGTCCTCGGGCGTCCGGCCTGTTAGCCAGGGGCCGACTAATGGGCTGTGAAGATACGAAGAACGAATACGGCACCCGTGTCCGGATGGAGCTCTCCTTGGTGTGGAAGGCAAGCTTGGCGATCGAATATGTAGATTCTTTCTTTGTAACCGACCTTATGTAACCTTAGATCCTCCCGGTGCCTATATAAACCGGAGGACTTAGTCCAGAAAGGAGGGAGATTCATTATCATAGCCATACAAGCTAGACCTCTAGGGTTTAGCTATTACGATCTTGAGATAGATCAACTCTTGTAATACTTGTATTCATCAATATCAATCAAGCAGGACGTAGGGTATTACCTCCATAGAGAGGGCCTGAACCTGTGTAAACATTGTGTCCCCTATCTCCTGTTACCATCGACCTTAGATGCACAGTTTGGGACCACCTACCCGAGATCCGCCGGTTTTGACACCGACATCGAGGTATTCCGTTGTAGTTTGCTGGCTTCAAAAGTGCCCTGGTCGCTGGTACTATTGCTGCTACCGGCTAGCCAGCTATCTTCGCCCGCGAAAAAGCGGGTCATTAGTGCTGTGAGGGCTGCCAAGGACTTCGGCTTTTCTTGGACGAGGTGTCGAGCGAGCCATTCGTCACGGATGCTATGCTTAAAGGCCGCTAGGGCTTTGGCGTCCGGACAATCGACAATCTGGTTCTTTTTAATTAGGAACCTGGTCCAGAATTTCCTGGCCAACTCTCCGGGTTGCTGGACTATATGACTGAGGTCATCGGCATCCGGAGGCCGGATATAAGTGCCTTGGAAGTTGTCTCTAAAGGCATCTTCCAAGTCTTCCCATCTTCCAATAGAGTTTATTGGGAGGCTATTTAACCAGTGCCGAGCTGCTCGCTTAAGTTTTAGGGGGGGGGGTATTTGATGGCATGTAGATCATCACCGTGAGCCATGTGAATGTGGAGAAGAAAATCCTCGATCCATACTGCGGGATCTGTTGTGCCATCATATGATTCGATGTTCATGGGTTTAAACCCTTCTGGGAACTGGTGCTCCATTACCTCATCGGCCAGCCCATTTCTCATTAATGATAGGCCATTTTCTCATTACTGATAGGCCATTTTCTCGGCCAACCGAACGGAGCTCTCCTCGTCTTGAAAGATTTGCAGCCTAACAGGCCTGACAAAGCGACTTACTTGGCAAATCACAAAAAAACTAGGCTATGGCCATGGACCCAGTTGCGGCCGTGGACCCAGCTGTCAGCCTCTCCACGTACAGTACTCTTCTGATGGAAGTCAGTCGTTATCCACATTGACCAAGCCGCGCCGAGAGCACCAAGGCGGTGGACGACGGAGAGGCCTAGGAAGGGGACGATGCGGAGCCGGGGAAAACGCGGCAGTGGATGCCCATGCGGAGAGGAGTACGAGGGTTCACTGGTTCGGCTGCGGCCTGAGGCTGTCGTTGCCGCAGAATAACAGGGGGTGTGGGTGAGTAGAGGGATGCCCTGGCCAGCGGTGGGAGTAGTAGGGGGCGGTGAGGCCTCCGCGGCATCATAGCCGGCCACGCGAGGCAGGAGCACGCGACACGACCGGCGCTGCTTTGGGCGGCTCGAGCAAGAAGACCAGAGGTTGAAGAAGCACTATGGCCATTGGATCGACATCGTACGATCACTGGAGCTAGAATCGTTCATATTGACTAAGTTGACAAAGCCCTCCATCCCCGTCAACTTAGTAGGCCACAAGTCAGCCACCCACTATGGTGGGTCCCAGCTAGTAGGGGGTATTCATTTTTTGTGTGCGTAATAAGGAGGCACTTCCTTGCGTGCGAAGATATAGCTAGTGGGTCCGACATGTCAGCGGGGGAACGTTTTTTTCGCAAAATACAGAAGCCCTTCCCACGTACAGTCCACGTACAGTGAGTAATAAGGAGGAACTTTCCTTGCGTGCGACCATGGATCTCGTGGGTCCCAGCCGTCAGGCTCTCCACGTACAGTCCTCTTCCGATGACTCTCGTATGTTGACCACGCCGCACCGAGCGCACCGAGGCGGTGGACGATGGCAAGGCCCCAGACTGGAACGACCCGGAGATGGGGAAGACGCGGCAGTGGAGTCGCAGACGGAGAGGAGTGGGAAAATTGACTGGTTCGGGTGCGGCGTGGGCCTACACTTGGCAGAGAATAACAGGAGGTGCGGAGTGGAGGGATGGCCTGGCCGTCGGCAGGGTAGCATTTCGCTGAGGAGCGTAAAACAACACTGCTAGACACCGGAGGCTGGAGCAGGCGGTCCCGGTAGCGCTGGGGGAAGAAGATGAGAGATTGAAGAAGAGTGTCGGCCGTTGGATGTAAATCCAACGCCTTCTTAGGATTCGACCTACTGGCTCACATGTCAGCCAGTCCATTTGTTTTTTTAGTCCATTTGGTGGGCTGGGTGAAACAATGATGTAGCATCTATGCAGCCGGTTTATATATATGGTAGAATTTAAAGCCCATTTGCATTTTTCTTGAAATCTGCGGACTTGCTGGGCTGGGTGAAAATATCATGTTGGGCTAGACGGAGAAATGTTATAAAAACATAAACACATGATTGCACGTCTATTACTGCATTGGTCAGTAAAATCTTTGCAAGCTTATGTACGCAATCATTAGGAGTTAACTTGCCAAGTTATATATAAACAATTATTATTATTATTTTGTAAGAACTTTCAACTTACGAAATAAAATATCATTTAAATTTGATGAGTTAATAGTACATGGGGTATTATTATTTTTTAGGCTAGACGTGGGATAATTGAGTTGGTTCTAGGGAAAAGTACTGGGAGAAAACTCAGTTTACATCGAAAAAGAAAGTGGGAGAAAATTCAGATATAGGATTAATGAAGACGAAAAATAAAGGAAATGGGAAGGTCTATAAAATGGTTGGACGAACGATAGGTTTAACGGAAACTTATGTTGTTTGTAATATATATATATATGTAATAAAATAAGATATAAATATAGGTTCAGTTTTGCGTTATTATAGAAAACAGGTTCAATTTTGCATTCTTATAGAAAAATAGAACTGAGCTGTGCGTCGTCTTGAAAAAAACAAACATAACTTGGGCTGCTGATGTTATAGACGACTAGGTTGGGAGGCCCAGAGGCTGCTTGATACCTGCTGGATCCAAAAAATGTTGAAACATGTCGTGGGCTACCCATGTTAAACAACAAAACCTAGGCCATGGACCTGGTGGGCCCGGGACTGTCAGCCTCTCGACGAACAGTTGTCTCCCGATTCCTCTTGTTTTGCTGACCATGTTGGGAACGACAGACGGCGCCGCCGCTCTAGAGCACCAAGGCGGAGTACGAGGTCCCGCACACATACTTGGGCGATGGCGATCCGCTGGTCCCTGTCAGGAGACGAATGGATGGGCACAAGGTCTAGTCCTGCAACCTTGTGCTTTCTCGTCCTGTAGGTACTGCTTGAACTCGGCGAGGCAGAGCTTCACCGAGTCCGGATCGTTGGTGTACATCACATTCAACTTGGTGCAGCCATAGGACTGAACGACGAACTCAAAGGGGAATTCCTTGCTGAAATCCATATCCAGCAGGCTCACCCCTCGAATCTCCATTGGAGTCTTTTCAAGTGAACGAGTGTGTAGGCGGCGGCAGCAGTTCATTTTTCATCTCTTGGGGAACTGGATTCAATAGTAAACTGAGTGCGTATAGGTGACAACAGTTACTACCCCTCCCCCGTCCGCTGCACGCCCGGCAGAGGATGCACCCTCGGCGCATTCAAACGCCTCCATTAAGAAACCTACTCCGGCCACACGTCGGTTCACGAGCTGGTCTGTATTGGTACTGTAATAACAGGAGTTAGTGGTCACTTTACTTAAATTTAATTAGATTTAATAGAAATTTATAATTAAAACAAGCAATGCATTGGCTCGTTCTATCAGTGCCACAGGATCAACATGCACAATAATTAGAATTATAATTCTCAGGACGCACACGATCAACACATTTGTCGCACTTTCACAAAGATAATACTACCAAGTTTGAACTGTTTGTTATTGTTGTTGTCCTCTGCATCATCATTCTGTGTTTCCCAGCTTGCAAAATTCAGAACCAACAAATAAGATCCAAATAATAAGTACAGCAAAGATGCCTACACATCTCATTGATTCCCAGCTTGCAAGATTCAGAACTAACAAATAAGATCCAAATAATAAGTACAACAAAGATGCCTACACATCTCATTGATTCCCAGTTTGCAAGATTCGGAACCAACAAATAAGATTCAAATAATAAGTAAAACAAAGATGCCTCGCATCTCATTGATTCCCAGCTTGCAAGATTCAGAACCAACCTATTAGAGCCTTTTGATAAAGTGAATATCGGGATTAAATCCATCTAGATATAATATTTTTGGTATTTTTGGTATAAAGATGCAAAGTAAAAAGTAAAAGCAAAGTAAAAAAGCAAAGAAATATTAAAGTGATGGAGATTGATATGATGAGAATAGACCCGGGGGCCATAGGTTTCACTAGTGGCTTCTCTCAAGAGCATAAGTATTCTACGGTGGGTGAACAAATTACTGTTGAGCAATTGACAGAATTGAGCATAATTATGAGAATATCTAGGCATGATCATGTATATAGGCATCACGTCCGTGACAAGTAGATCGAAACGATTCTGCATCTACTACTATTACTCCACTCATCGACCGCTATCCAGCATGCATCTAAAGTATTAAGTTAGAAACGGAGTAACGCCTTAAGCAAGATGACATGATGTAGAGAGATAAATTCATGCAATATGAAATAAACCCCATCTTTTTATCCTCGATGGCAACGATACAATACGTGCCTTGCTGCCCCTTCTATCACTGGGTAAGGACACCGCAAGATCGAACCCAAAGCTAAGCACTTCTCCCATGGCAAGAACTACCAATCTAGTTGGCCAAACCAAACGGATAATTCGAAGAGACTTGCAAAGATAACCAACCATACATAAAAGAATTCAGAGAAGATTCAAATATTATTCATAGATAGACTTGATCATAAACCCACAATTCATCGGTCTCAACAAACACACCGCAAAAAGAAGATTACATCAAATAGATCTCCACAAGAGAGGGGGAGAACTTTGTATTGAGATTCAAAGAGAGAGAAGAAGCCATCTAGCTACTAACTATGGACCCGAAGGTCTGAGGTAAACTACTCACACTTCATCGGAGAGGCTATGATGATGTAGAAGCCCTCCGTGATGACGGCCCTCTTCAGGCGGAGCTCCGGAACAGGCCCCAAGATGGGATCTCGTGGATACAGAATGTTGCGGCGGTGGAATTAGGTTTTTGGCTCCTGTTCTGATCGTTTGGGGGTACTTGTGTATATATAGGAGGAAGGAGTACGTTGGTGGAGCACCGAGGGGCCCACGAGGTAGGGGGCGCGCCCTAGGGGGGCTCCCCCACACTCGTGACCTCCTCTTTGATCCCTTGCAGTAGGGTCCAAGTCTCCTGGATCATGTTCGGTGAGAAAATCACGTTCCTGAAGATTTTATTCCGTTTGGACTCCGTTTGATATTCTGTTTATCCGAAACACTGAAATAGGCAAAAAACAACAATTCTGGGCTGGGCCTTCGGTTAATAGGTTAGTCCCAAAAATAATATAAAAGTGGAAAATAAAGCCCAATATAGTCCAAAACAGTAGATAATATAGCATGGAGCAATCAAGAATTATAGATACGTTGGAGACGTATCAGGCATCCCCAAGCTTAGTTCCTACTCGTCCTCGAGTAGGTAAATGATAAAAAGAGAATTTTTGATGCGGAGTGCTACTTGGCATAATTTCAATGCAAATCTGCTTAATTGTGGTATGAATATTCAGATTAGAAAGATTCAAGACAAAAGTTTATATTGACATAGAAAATAATAATAGTTCAAGCATACTATAAAGCAATTATGTCTTCTCAAAATAACATGGCCAAAGAAAGTTATCCTTACAAAATCATATAGTCTGGATATGCTCCATCTTCCCCACACAAAGTATTTAAATCATGCACAACCCCGATGACAAGCCAAGCAATTGTTTCATACTCTAACTTTTTCAAAACTTTTTCAATCTTCACGCAATACATGAGCGTGAGCCATGGATATAGCACTATAGGTGGAATAGAATGGTGGTTGTGGAGAAGACAAAAAGGAGAAGATAGTCTCACATCAACTAGGCGTATCAACGGGCTATGGAGATGCCCATCAATAGATATCAATGTGAGTGAGTAGGTATTGCCATGCAACAGATGCACTAGAGCTATAAATGTATGAAAGCTCAACAAAAGAAACTAGTGGGTGTGCATCCAACTTGCTTGCTCACGAAGACCTAGGGCAATTTGAGGAAGCCCATCATTGGAATATACAAGCCAAGTTCTATAACGTAAAATTCCCACTAGTATATGAAAGTGACAACATATGACACTCTCTGTATGAAGAACATAGTGCTACTTTGAAGCACAATATATGAGACTCGCTATATCATGGTGCTACTTTGAAGCACAAGTATGGAAAAAAGGATAGTAGCATTACCCCTTTTTTTTGGGCCTTTTTTTTCTTTGGCCTTTTTTTGGGACAATGCTCTATTGAATGATGATCATCACACTTCTATTTATTTACAACTCAATGATTACAACTCGATACTAAAACAATGTATGACTGTATATGAATGCCTCCGGCGGTATACCGGGATATGCAATGAATCAAGAGTGAAAAGTATGAAAGAATTATGAATGGTGGCTTTGCCACAAATACTATGTCAACTACATGATCATGCTAAGCAATATGATAATGATGGATGTGTCATGATGAACTAGATGGTGGAAAGTTGCATGGCAATATATCTCGGAATGGCTATGGAAATGCCATAATAGGTAGGTATGGTGGCTGTTTTGAGGAAGGTATATGGTAGGTGTATGATACCGGCGAAAGTTGAGCGGTATTAGAGAGGCTAGCAAGGGTGGAAGGGTGAGAGTGCGTATAATCCATGGACTCAACATTAGTCATAAAGAACTCATATACTTATTGCAAAAATCTAGAAGTTATCAAAGCAAAGTATTACGCGCATGCTCCTAGGTGGATAGATTGGTAGGAAAAGACCATCGCTCGTCCCCGACCGCCACTCATAAGGAAGACAATCAATAAATAAATCATGCTCCGACTTCATCACATAACAGTTCACCATACATGCATGCTACAGGAATCACAAACTTCAACACAAGTATTCTTTAAATTCACAACTACTCAACTAGCATGACTTTAATATTATCACCTCCATATCTCAAAACAATTATCATGCTTCAATCCTTTCTTAGTATTCAACACACTCAAAAGAAAGTTTCCCAAATCATGATACCAAGCATATTATTATTAAACAAATTACCATGCTATTAAGAGACTCTCAAATTAGTTTAAGTGAAGCATGAGAGATCAATAGTTTCATTAAAACGAATCCACCATCGTGCTCTAAAAGATTTAAGTGAAGCACATAGAGCAAAATTATCTAGCTCAAAGGATATAAGTGAAGAACATAGAGAAAAATTATCTAGCTCAAAAGATATAAGTGAAGCGCATAGAGCAAAACTACTTAGCTCAAAAGATATAAGTGAAGCACATAGAGCAAAACTACTTAGCTCAAAAGATATAAGTGAAGCACATAGAGTATTCTATCAAATTTTAATTCATGTATGATTCTCTCAAAAGGTGTGTACAGCAAGGATGATTGTGGCATACTAAGACACAAAGACACAAATAATACAAGATGCTCCAAGAAAACACATATCATGTTGGTGAATAAAAATATAGCTCCAAGTAAATTACCGATGGAAGTGGACGAAAGAGGGGGTGCCTTCCGGGGCATCCCCCAGCTTTGACTTTTTGGTGTCCTTGGATTATCTTGGGGGTGCCATGGGAATCCCCAAGCTTAGGCTCTTTCCACTCCTTGTTCCATGATCCATCAAAAGAATTCACCCAAAACTTGTAAACTTCACAACACAAAACTCAAAATAGAAAACTCATGAGCTCCGTTAGCGAAAGAAATCAAAAGACCACTTCAATGTAATGTAATGAACTCATTCTTTATTTATACTGGTGTTAAACCTACTGTATTCCAACTTATCTATGGATTATAAACTATTTTACTAGCCATAGATTCATCAAAATAAGCAAACAACACACGAAAAACAGAATCTGTCAAAAACAGAACAATCTGTAGTAATCTGTAGCTAGCGCAAGATCTGGAACCCCAAAAATTCTAAAATAAATTTCTGGACGTGAGTAATTTATCTATTAATTATATTAAAAAAGAATTAACTAAATATCACTCTTAAAATTAAAATGACAGCAGTTCTCGTGAGCGCTAAAGTTTCTGTTTTTTACAGCAAGTTCAACAAGACTTTCCCCAAGTCTTCCCAACGGTTCTACTTGGCACAAACACTAATTAAACACAAAAAACACAACCAAAACAGAGGCTAAATAATTTATAAATTACTAAACAGGAGCAAAAGGCAAGGAATAAAAATAAAATTGGGTTGCCTCCCAACAAGCGCTATCCTTTAACGCCCCTAGCTAGGCATAACAAGCAAGGATAGATCTAGGTATTGCCATCTTTGGTAGGCAATCCATAAGTGGATCTCATGATAGTTTCATATGTTAATTTTATTTTATTTCTTGGAAAGTGTTCCATGCCCTTTTTAATGGAAATTGAAATCTAATATTCCCTTCCTTCATATCAATACGCACCAACCGTTCTAAGGAAAGGTCTACCAAGAATAATAGGGCAAGGAGGATTGCAATCTATATCAAGAACAATGAAATCTATGGGCACATAATTCCTATTTGCAACAATAAGACCATCATTAATTCTTCCCATAGGTTTCTTAATAGTGGAATCTGCAAGATGCAAGTTTAGAGAGCAATCATCAAAATTACGGAAATCTAGTAAATCACACAAAGTCTTGGGAATAGTAGAGACACTAGCACCCAAATCACACAAAGCATAAAACACATGATCTTTAATTTGAATTTTAATAGTTGGTTCCCACTCATCATAAAGTTTTCTAGGGATAGAAACTTTCAACTCAAGTTTTTCTTCATAAGATTGCATCAAGGCATCAACAATATGTTCGGTGAAGGCTTTATTTTGACTATAAGCATGTGGAGAATTTAGCACGGATTGCAACAAGGAAATACAATCAATCAAAGAGCAACTTTCATAATTAAATTCCTTGAAATCCAATATAGTGGGTTTAGCAACATCTAGATTTTTATTTCTTTCAATCCCACTTTTATCAATTTCATCATTAAGATCTAAACACTCCGAATTTTTAGAACGCTTTCTAGGTAAAGGAAGATAATATTCAGTTTCATCAAGATTCATATTGCAAAATAAAGATTTAATTGGAGACACATCAATAACTTCTAGATCTTCATCTTGATTTTCATAGGAATTGGAAGAACATGCTTTAATAAAGGCATCTTTGGAAGCACGCATCCTAGCGGTTCTTTCTTTACACTCATCAATTGAAATTCTCATGGCTTTTAGAGACTCATTAATATCATGCTTAGGTGGAATAGATCTAAGTTTCAAAGCATCAACATCAAGAGCAATTCTATCAACGTTCCTAGCCAAATCATCAATCTTAAGCAATTTTTCTTTAATCATAGCATTAAAATTCTTTTGCGAAGAAATAAATTCTTTAATATTAGATTCAAAATCAGAGGGCATCTTATTATAATTTCCATAAGAGATGTTGTAGGAATTCCCATAATTATTTGAAGGATTACTAGGATATGGCCTAGGATTAAAATTCCCTCTATAAGTGTTGTTACCAAAATTATTCCTACCAACAAAATTCACATCCATAGATTCATTGTTATTCTCAATAAAAGTAGACAAAGGCATATCATTAGGATCAGAAGAAACACTCTTAGTAGCAAATAATTTCATAAGTTCATCCATCTTTCCACTCAACACATTAATTTCTTCTATCGCATGCACTTTTTTATTAGAAGTTCTTTCAGTATGCCATTGAGAATAATTAACCACAATATTATCTAGGAGTTTAGTAGCATATCCTAAAGTGATTTCCATAAAAGTGCCTCCTGCGGCCGAATCTAAAAGATTTCTAGAAGCAAAATTCAATCTGGCATAAAATTTTTGTATAATCATCCACAAATTCAAACCATCAGTAGGGAAATTACGTATCATTAATTTCATTCTCTCCCAAGCTGGTGCAACATGTTCATGATCAAGTTGTTTAAAGTTCATTATATCGTTTCTAAGAGAGATGACCTTAGCGGGAGGAAAATACTTAGAGATAAAAGCATCTTTGCACTTGTTCCATGAATCAATACTATTCTTAGGCAAAGACGAAAATCAAGCTTTAGCACGAGCTCTAAGCGAAAAAGGAAATAGCTTCAATTTAACGACATTATTATTGACATCTTTTTTCTTTTGCATATCACATAAATCAACGAAGCTATTCAGATGAGTAGCGGCATCTTCGCTAGGAAGGCCGGCGAATTGATCTTTCATAACAAGATTCAAGAAAGCAGTATTAATTTCACAAGATTCAGCACAATTTAGTAGTATCTTGAGCCATCGCGACAAACAAGCAAACTAACACACGAGCAAACAAAAAGCAAACGGGCAAAAAGAGGCAAATAGAGAGGGAGGATAGAGAGAGAGATGGCGAATAAAACGGCAAGGGTGAATTGGGGGGAGAGGAAAACGAGAGGCAAATGGCAAATAATGTAATGCGAGAGATAGGGATTGTGATGGGTACTTGGTATGTTGACTTTTTGCGTAGACTCCCCGGCAACGGCGCCAAAAATCCTTCTTGCTACGTCTTGAGCTTGTGTTGGTTTTCCCCGAAGAGGAAGGGATGATGCAGCAGAGTAGCATAAGTATTTCCCTCAGTTTTTGAGAACAAAGGTATCAATCCAGTAGGAGCCCACGCTCAAGTCCCTCGTACCTTCACAAAGCGATAGCTACTCGCAACCAACACGATTAGGGGTTGTCAAGCCCTTCACAGTCACTTACGAGAGTGAGATCTGATAGATATAATATTTTTGGTATTTTTGGTATAAAGATGCAAAGTAAAAAGTAAAAGCAAAGCAATATTAAAGTGATGGAGATTGATATGATGAGAATAGACCCGGGGGCCATAGATTTCACTAGTGGCTTCTCTCAAGAGCATAAGTATTCTATGGTGGGTGAACAAATTACTGTTGATCAATTGATAGAGTTGAGCATAATTATGAGAATATCTAGGCATGATCATGTATATAGGCATCATGTCCGTGACAAGTAGATCGAAACGATTCTGCATCTACTACTATTACTTCACTCATCGACCGCTATCCAGCATGCATCTAGAGTATTAAGTTAAAAACAGAGTAACACCTTAAGCAGGATGACATGATGTAGAGAGATAAATTCATGCAATATCAAATAAACCCCATCTTGTTATCCTTGATGGCAACGATACAATACGTGCCTTGCTGCCCCTTCTGTCACTGGGTAAGGACACCGCAAGATCGAACCCAAAGCTAAGCACTTCTCCCATGGCAAGAACTACCAATCTAGTTGGCCAAACCAAACGGATAATTTGAAGGGACTTGCAAAGATAACCAATCATACATAAAAGAATTCAGAGAAGATTCAAATATTATTCATAGATAGACTTGATCATAAACCACAATTCATCGGTCTCAACAAACACACCGCAAAAAGAAGATTACATCGAATAGATCTCGACAAGAGAGGGGGAGAACTTTGTATTGAGATGCAAAGAGAGAGAAGAAGCCATCTAGCTACTAACTATGGACCCGAAGGTTTGAGGTAAACTACTCACACTTCATCGGAGAGGCTATGATTATGTAGAAGCCCTCCGTGATGACGACCCTCTTCCGCCGGAGCTCCAGAACAGGCCCCAGGATGGGATCTCATGGATACAAAAAGTTGCGGCGGTGGAATTAGGTTTTGGCTCCTGTTCTGATCGTTTGGCGGTACATGTGTATATATAGGAGGAAGGAGTACGTCCGTGGAGCACCGTGGGGCCCACAAGGCAGGGGGCGCGCCCTAGGGGGGGCGCCCCCCACCCTTGTGACCTCCTCTTTGATCCCTTACAGTAGGGTCCAAGTCTCTTAGATCACGTTCGGTGAGAAAATCACGTTCCCGAAGATTTTATTCCATTTGGACTCCGTTTGATATTCTGTTTATCCGAAACACTAAAATAGGCAAAAAACAGCAATTTTGGGTTGGGCCTCTGGTTAATAGGTTAGTCCCAAAAATAATATAAAAGTAGAAAATAAAGCCCAATATAGTCCAAAACAGTAGATAATATAGCATGGAGCAATCAAAAATTATAGATACGTTGGAGACGTATCATTGAGTATTCCTGTTTGCACAACACAAACAAGAAGAGCATGATTTCACTTTAATAGTGGCCTCCTTGAACTCAACCTGCAGCTCCACTCGGATGAGGCCTACCTCGAGTTCCATGATTCAATTCATGCGCCTTTTTCTGCAGTTCACCTGAAATGAAGCAAAGGTTGCATCGTTCAGCTAGCCAGACGTACTTGCTCTTGTGAGCTGGAAGGTTCTTCTTTTGTAGTTGCACTAAAATTGAGGAACATTAAGGTTGGATGTCCGTCTCATGTAAGGTGCAACTATATTTTTTTTTCCTTTTGTGCAGTCCATTGTGGTGACAGTGATGGCTCATCTTGCAAAGGCTAATAAAATGTTGCACGAGATTACCAGCAGAACTTGACGGAGATTTTGGAAACTCCAATCACCATTTTGTGCAGTTCCACCAAAATTGAGAGATATTGCCCACGTGACATTTTAGTTGAACTGCACAAGACACTCATTCCAAAAAAGTGTTTTGTGCAGTTCACCAAAAGGTCACAATAGCAACAAGGTGAAATGGATATCCCTATCTGCACAAAAAGATAGAAAGTAAATCGTTGTTGGTCTATAAGAATATACGAAACATATACGAAATGAAAAGAAGCATCTTAATTATGTCCATGGCATTCATGCAAGGACAGTAGAAATTTTAAAACGTCAGCAATGCTTCATGTTACCAGAAGCATTATGGTCAAGAATGAGATTCCTCAAATATGGGATTACTTTAATGGTGGCATTGCTTGTTTACCAGATACAGTAAATCAACAGCAGCTAAAGAGTTGGTTTAAGGGCATGGGACCGTGGGGACACCAGGACACTCAGCAGCGTAAAGGAGCAACTTACTTGTCATACTGGGGAAAATAGCAGGAGTGCCATTTGTAACACAGTTTAATTGCATCTTATCACTGGAGGCATTAGATTAACAATAACACTGGTTAGACATGTGTAACGCCCCGAGACCGATGTGCCAGGTGTCCTCTAGTTATTCGCTGTTGTTGCATTGTCATTGCTTGCGTGTCATGCATTGCATATCATGTCATCATGTGCATTTCATTTGCATACGTGTTCGCCTCATGCATCCGAGCATTTTTCCCGTTGTCCGTTTTGCATTCCGGCGCTCCTATCTCCTCCGGTGGTCATTTCTACCTTCTTCTCGTGTGTGGGGATTAAACATTTCCTGATTGGACCGAGACTTGCCAAGCGGCCTTGGTTTACTACCGGTTGACCGCCTATCAAGTTTCGTACCATTTGGACTTTGTTTGATACTCCAACGGTTAACCGAGGGACCGAAAATGCCTCGTGAGTGTTGCAGCCCAACACCCTTCCAAAGTGGCCCAAAACCCACCTAAACCTCCTCCAATGATACGGTCATTCGATCACGGTCGCGTGGCCAAAAACCGCACCTCATTTGGACTCTCCTAACTCCCTCTACATATAAATAGGTGCTCCCTTCCCGAAATTCGCGGATGAACCCTAGATCTTACCTCTCTCCGCGCCGCCGGACATGTCCGCCCGCCGGCGGACGCGTCCACCCAGCCGACCACCTCACCCTGCCCAATGAGGGAGTGCCACCTCAGCGCTTCCGCCTCCCGCACCCACTCAGCCGCCGCCACGTGTCCGACCGGCCTCCCCACCTCGCCGCACCACCCGCCAGGCCCGCCGGGCCCGGATCGCCCCCCAAGCCCATCTCGCCGCCGCCCGCGCCTGGAAGCCCCGCGCCACCCCGAGGCGCGTGCCACCGTGCTTCGCCCGCCGCGCCGGTGCCGGCTCGCCAGATCGCCGCCTAGCGCCCGTCGCCGGCCACCGGAGTGGCCCGGATCCGCGCGCCCCGCCGCCCGCTTCTTCCTCAATTCCGGCCAGCGCCGCCGCGGAGCGCTTTGCCGGCGCCCCCCCACCGCCGCCTCCGGCCTCGCCGGCCCTCAACTCCGGTCGGGCCCGCCGCCCATGACCTCCCCGGAGTCGCCCCTGTCCTCTCCTTCCTCGTCTCCGGCGAGAGGCTCCGGTCGGCCTCGAACCACGTGCAGATCTGGATCCAAATTCTCTAGGGTTGACTTTCTCTCCCTCTCTCATATTTTTTTTGCAATCTTCATTGCATCGTATCTCATCATCCGTGGCTCCGTTTTGAGCATGTAGCATATCAAAATGTTCGCCTCAGAGGGTACATCATTTCATCTCATTGCATCATTTTCATTTGAGTTCATCTTGATGCCCGAAATGCTGTTAGAAGAGTGCTATTTGAGTTAATTGTCAGATCTGCTGCATCAAATAGCTATTTGTCATTTTTGCCATGATTATTGTGTGCATGATATGCCCCTGAGCTCTACATGAGTTCTGTTATATGTTTTGCCATCTATCTAGAGGTGCAACCCATGTATTTTTGTCATGTGTGTGGTGACTAGCACAAGCTTGCAAAGTGGTGCATTCGTTAATGTTGATTTCAGGGATTTAGCAATTCCACTAAGTCCTTGATCTGTTTATATCAATATGCCATATGTTCATGTTGTTTCCTAGTGATCTGTGCCTCTTTTGAGGATGATCAGTAAGGATGTTTTGTTAATCTTGTAGTGCTTTATCCATCCATGTCTTTGTTTGCAATTATGGAGCACCCTAGCTTGAGTCAATCGAGCTCTACTTTTGTCATTTCGTGAATCTGGGCAGATTGTCTACTTGTTAGCGATTTTGCCGATGATGTTGTAGTTGATCCGTGCATGCTATGGTATTGTTCTTGACATGTCTAGCTTGTATAATGTGTATTCTTGATGGGTGTATACTTAGATTGTCATGCCTTGCTCTGTAGTGAGTGCATCGAGCTCGTAAACATGCCTACTTGATATCTGATTTTGCATGCTCCAGTTTTTCACTAAGTCTGAACTGATTATGTTTTTGCCATGTTCACATGCTTGCAAATGTATTTTCTAACCCCTTTTGGCTCAAGGTCACTAAGGGACTTTTGTTAAGCTCTTTGAGTAGCTCCATGCAATGCTTTACTTTGCCATGTTCAGGTCCTGTAGTATCTAGTTTTCATGCTCCAAAGTGTGCTACCTAATCTGAAATTCCAGGCTTGTGTTAATTTCACTAAGTCTGAAATCTGTTTACTAAATGCATTTTTGCCATGCTTGTTTGAACCTGTTAATGGATGAATTGGCCGTAGCTCAGTGCTAGACTTTTGTTAAGCTTCATGAATGGATCCCTACCATGTATTTTGTTGCCATGTTTGGGTGTTGTAGCATGTTCATCTTATTGCATTTAGATGGCTACTTGCTGTTTATCGCAGACCGATGCCATATTTGAATCGCTTGCCATTTCCAAACCGTAACTCCGATTTTGGTGACCTTCATATTGTTTTCAAGCGATTTCATCTCACCTTTCCAGTGGCACACTTGGATTTCCAAGTTGAGTCCAGGTTCAATCATTCCTTGTCAAATCATGCATATGCATCGCATACCGCATTTCGCATATCATACCATGTCCATGTGTTGGTTGTTTACTATGTTGTGTGCTTCTTTCCGGTGTTTGCTTCTTCGGGTTGGTTCCGGTAACGTCGTGTTTGTGAGGACCTGTTCATCTACGTCCGTTTGTCTTCTTCATGGACTCGTTCTTCTTCCTTGCGGGATTTCAGGCAAGATGATCATACCCTCGAAATCACTTCTATCTTTGCTTGCTAGATGCTCGCTCTTTTGCTATGCCTATGCTGCGATACCTACCACTTGCTTATCATGCCTCCCATATTGTTGAGCCGAGCCTCTAACCCACCTTGTCCTAGCAAACCGTTGATTGGCTATGTTACCGCTTTGCTCAGCCCCTCTTATAGCGTTGTTAGTTGCAGCTGAAGATTGAAGTTTGTTCCTTGTTGGAACATGGAGATGTTGTTCCTTGTTGGAACATGTTTACTTGTTGGGATATCACATTATATCTTATTTAATTAATGCATCTATATACTTGGTAAAGGGTGGAAGGCTCGGCCTTATGCCTGGTGTTTTGTTCCACTCTTGCCGCCCTAGTTTCCGTCATATCGGTGTTATGTTCCCGGATTTTGCGTTCCTTACGCGGTTGGGTTATAATGGGAACCCCTTGACAGTTCACTTTGAATAAAACTCCTCCAGCAAGGCCCAACATTGGTTTTACCATTTGCCACCTAGCCTTTTTTCCCTTGGGTTAGGCCAGCCCAAGGGTCATCTTTATTTTAACCCCCCCGGGCCAGTGCTTGTCTAAGTGTTGGTCCGAAATAGAGCCACTTGCGGCGCCACCTCGAGGAAACTTGAGGGCTGGTTTTAGCTGTACGTAGTGTTCATCTGGTGTTGCCCTGAGAACGAGATATGTGCAGCTCCCATCAGGATGTCGGCGCATCGGGCGGTCTTGCTGGACTTGTTTTACCATTGTCGAGGATGTCTTGTAGAACCGGGATACCGAGTCTGATCGGAATGTCTCGGGAGGAGGTCTATTCCTTCGTTGACCGTGAGAGCTTGTCATGGGCTAAGTTGGGACACCCCTGCAGGGTTTTGAACTTTCGAAAGTCGTGCCCGCGGTTATGGGCAGATGGGAATTTGTTAATTTCCGGTTGTAGAAAACCTGAAGTTGACCTTAATTAAAATGCATCAACCGCGTGTGTAACCATGATGGTCTCTTTCCAGCGGAGTCCGGGAAGTGAACACGGTGTTGGAGTTATGCTTGACGTAGGTTGTTCTAGGATCACTTCTTGATCATAGTTTCACGATCGTGCTTTGCCTCCTCTTCTCGCTCTCTTTTGCGAACAGGTTAGCCACCAGATATGCTAGTCGCTTGCTGCAGCTCCACCTCATACCTTTTACCTTACCCATAAGCTTAGATAGTCTTGATTGCGAGGGTGCGAGATTGCTGAGTCCCCGTGGCTCACAGATACTTCCAAAACCAGCTTGCAGGTGCCGATGAGTCCGTGCAGATGACGCAACCAAGCTCAGGAGGAGCTCGATGAAGATCTTGCCCTTTATGTTGTTTCGTTCTAGTTGATCAGTAGTGGAGCCCAGTTGGGGTCGATCGGGGACCTTGTCGCATTTGGGGTTCTTCTTTTATTTTGGTTCCGTAGTCGGACCTTGATTGTATTTGGATGATGTAATGCTTTATTCATGTATTGTGTGAAGTGGCGATTGTAAGCCAACTATGTATCTCTTTCCCTTATGTATTACATGGGTTGTGTGAAGATTACCTCACTTGCGACATTGCTTTCAATGCGGTTATGCCTCTAAGTCGTGCTTCGACACGTGGGAGATATAGCCGCATCGAGGGCGTTACAACATGTCTCTAAGGTAACAGTGTGATCGCTTCATTTTACATGCTCCCTTACATTAACAACAACAAAAGGTTGGTATAAGGACATGCTACAGTGGACGCATCAACACAATGTACCTACAAGGAGGCATAAAGTGGTGATGCCGAGTTTGTTCATGCTATGTGAGGGCAACAAATCTAATCTTGGAGACCTTTTACTATCTGAGAGCAGCAAACCTAATCCTGGAGACCTTGTACTATGTGAGGGCAGCAAATCTAATCCTGGAGACCTTTTACTATGTGAGGGCAGCAAATCTAATCCTGGAGACCTTTTACTATGTGAGGGCAGCAAATCTAATCCTGAGACCTTTTACTATGTGAGGGCAGCAATTATAATCCTGGAGACCTTTTACTATGTGAGGGCAACAAATCTAATCCTGGACATACTCTGTTGACTTGTCCACCAGCCGCCACTTTCTATCCTTTTTTCAACCAATAATAGATCTGTTCCTTATCCAGTTTGTACCGCGTTTTCCCATTATTTCCCTTTTCAACCAAGAGAATGGTTGGGTGTCCGATCTCTACTACTTTCACCATATTATTTCCTCTTTGAATCAAGTCCTAGATTCATGCTACAACTTTCCCCCTTTCTTTGTTGTTTGAACAAAGCCCTAGATTCGAATGCATGAAGTACCTTTACGTCTAATAATACTAAAAATTTAGGTGGCTTTGGAAGAGCTGATGGGAGTAGAAAAAGATGCACATGCAGAGACGTGGGGAGCTAGGGTAGTAGAGCAAGGCCGCTTTCGAAGAACTTATACCTGAGGGTCGTCCGGATGTCGGCGGCGGCAGGCCAGAGCACAAGGTTATGAAGATTTCCGCCTCCACGTCGCCGTCAAACGGCTAATCGGCCGCCAATTTTTATCCCACCAAGCTTGGCATCGACTGAGTGGAGGAGCGGTGGCCTTCCTGCGACCAGAGCGGTGGCGACCTACCGTGTACTACTCTTCCTCGCTGCCGGCTGCGCCCGCGCACGCGCGCCGACTTCGTGGTCATGGCGGCGTAGGGTGGCCGGGGGGGGGGGGGGGAGCCGGCGATCTCCTTCGTCTGTGCCTGCGAGAGTACGTCCAAGAGAGCTTTGGAGCGCGCCCGGAGCGGAGCCACCGATGTCCTTCGTCTACTCTTGTGACAGTACGTCCAAGAGAGCTTTGGAGTGCCCAGAGGCCAAGGTTGGAGTGGTGCCAATAGAAGGAAGGGACCGGATGAGAATGAGTGTGGGTCTTTGGCTATGGTTGGGAGCTCGGGCTCAACTTAATATAGCAGGCGAATGGAAATGGGCCGCGACAGACGGATGGACGGCTGGCACCGGAGTAGGTTCGTCAGCAGCCATGGTGTCATTAATGCGAAGCAATCACTTGCACCGGGATGCCACGCGGGTGGCGCTCTCTCGGCTGTCGCGCTGCTGCAATGCCGGCGCCAGTGAGAGGTCGCGTCGGGCGTGAATGCGGACGCTGCTTCAGTGACTTAACCGCAGGTGCGTTGTCTCACTTACATGTGGGCCCAACGGGCATCAGGCCCGCATGTCAGTGACGCACCAACTGCACCTGCAGTTAAGGCCGGTGAATGCGGCATTGACATTCTGTAGAGACGGTGATCGTTTCAGGCGGGAAGCGTGCGGTTGCAACGGAAGGGGTTTCGGTAGGCCAGGGTGGTCAGACGCTGGCGTGGTGGTAAAATGTGAACTCATGGATGACGAGCCTTTGAAGAGTATGCGGCACGTATTGACAACTAGACGTCCATGCAACCGCTCTTGTCGCCAGCTAGCATTCGACGACCACCATTAGACACCACACAACCATACATAACTTACGAATAATGGACGAATCGATCAGACACAAACTCGTGTGCAGTGGCACTATGATCGGTTGCTCACGATAGTACATACTCCGTACCATAGTACCCTCTCTAGCTAGGCTGTTTTATAAATTGTCGTTGTGATGGACGATATACATGAGCAAGGCGCCGAGTCACGAGTATGACCATTGGTGTTGAGCCAGGTGAATACATGCTCAGTGTTCACGGAGGCCTCTAGCAAACGTCTAAACAGTAATGTCACATACACATAATTTTGGTTTTTATTTGTTTCTCCACTGACAGGTAGGCCCGCATATATAGATAGATAAAGAACACGAGCTAATGAGGCGCATGCGGACTGTTTGACTGGTCAACCAGACAAATACAGACGCTGAGCCAGTGACCGTATAATCACCATATCTCATATACAATGATCAAAGTGGGCTATCAAGACAAGTTCAATGACCGCCAATGCATTTTACTCGGTAATAAATGACCAGGATTGAAGGGTATCCAAATTTCCTTCATCTTCTGTCCTTGAGCTCTTGACAAACCAATGCACTTTACGGTTGTCCGGCCACTCCACCCCAGAGCTGTCACCAAGCGTCGTTCATGCCACCACACCGCACACTAACCGGTAAGGAAGCGATGGCATCCCGCCGCGCCGAGTTCCTCGCCGTCCACGACCGCACACAGAATGGTAGGAAAGTGGTGGCATCCCGTCGTGCCGAGTTCCTCGCCGCTCGCGACCTCACACCTATGTGTGCGGAATTTGAAGCTGCCAAGGCCGAATGGGCGAGCGGCCAAAGCCGCACTGAGGGAGCAGAAAAGTCTGAAAACACTCAAGAAAAGAGAGGCCCGCCGCCGCAGTAAAGAAGAGGACGCACGCGCTGCCGCGGAGAGGTTGGCGGAGATCCAAGCACGGTGGGGTGTTGCCGACAAAGCCGGGAAGGAGAACGACGGCGTCTAGCCAACATGTGAGAAGTAGTAGTACTAGTAGTTAGTGTGTATGTCTGTGTCGCCTGTACGTTTGTTTAATTAATTACGAGCATGTAACAGTACTACTAGTTACTACTGTAGTTTTTTGAGCAAATTACCAGTACATTAGCCTAGACTCAATGGAAAAATTCCTATCCTATGCATTAAATGGCATCTCTTTCTATACAGGAATTGAGATGCATGTCATCTCACTTCCTATGATTTTCATATTCCTATAAAATTCCTATCCTATGAACCAAAGGAGGCCTCTGCTGGAGTAACTACTGTAGCTAGCAGTACTGCTGGTATAGTAGTTTTCTTCAAGAAGTGGAATTCAACGAAGTCATGATGGTTCCTTCGTCCGAGCAACTTCACAGCGGGTAAGGTTGGGCCTGTGATTTGACTGCTCATTAGTAATTATTGTGGCACGACGACCGGGGTGACTCTCCCTTGGAGTTCTGCGGGCATGGCAAGTGTACCAGGATGGTCGACGTCCCACATGTCGGTGAGCGGAAGTATTCTTTCAGATATCTAGGAGCAAGGAAACCGCGTGGTATAGTATCACCGGTGATTTATATTTATTTTTTATTTCTAATGAATGCTAGTGTTTCAACTCTTACGATGAAGGAGTGCCAAACACACGGCACGTGCTGGATGTCGCACACATCAGCGAAAGAAGTGGGATATGAACAGCGTGGTAGAGCATCTCCACTTCTGGGTGGAGACCACACGTAGTAGTACTACTGTACTAGTGGTATGAACGATACAAAGTGCGACTCGGAGAGAAAGACACGTCTAGTTGCAAGGCCTCGGGGCATACACATAAACAAATATAAAACCTAATATGTGCCTGCAATTAATATAGTAGTAGTAGAGTACTTAGTCACGTACTCCATAACATCACCGGGCATTGCACGTACAACATTTAGTGGTAGTAAGAGACAAATGCCTATATGCCACGCATTTTCATACTATTTGTGCCTTTCTACTTCACTTACTGCGCTACATTACACAGGTTCACACGTCCACTCCTGAGTACATGTCCGTCTCGTAGTTCCAGTCCCATGTGTTCTTCATATAGATGGAACGATCCTTGCATGACACGTGCACCTTGATGCTAGATGTGTCACGTGTTGGCAAAAGGATGAACAAAGCTCATGTAAAAAAATTAGAGTGGAAGAACACAGATTCCTGACGACCGAGAAGGAGCAAGGAACCTCGAGGTGGAGCATCTGCACTCATAATATTTTATATTATTCAACGATATAAAATCAACCAATCATGTCCAAAGTGGACTGGAAGAGTACGAAACATGGCAGCCCAGTGTAGTTACATCATACTAGTACATGGCTAACCCACGCTATCACCATATTTCTTGGCTTCCGTGCGACACCTATCTCTAGTAATCCAGCAGCCCGTATCGCTTCTCCCTCTTCGTCTCTCTCAAAGTGCAGCGGGCTGGCGTTTTTGCCGTCTATGGAGGTCGGTTAACTCATCACATGTTAGCGACATGCCAAGAGCATTCTAAAAAATTCCTTTCACGTTCCGTTTTCAAAAAGAAAAAAAATCCTTTCACGTATGAATTTGACTGTATGCTTTGAGCAACTTGCATGTCCTATACTGCTCCTGTTTGGATACTCTAAGGGTTCCTTTGATTAAAAGGATTTTCATAGGAATTTTGGAGGATTAGAATCCTTAGGAATTTTTCCTATATTGGTTGTTTGATTCATAGGATTGAATCCTATAGGATTTTTTCTTAAGGAATTTTTGGTACTACTTCCCATAGGATTTCTAGCATCCAGTCAAACCTCTTTGAAAGAATCCTTTGTTTTTCCTATGATGCAATCAAACAACCTAAACTCATATAGGATTGAGATGAGCATGACATTTCAATCCTATGTTTTTCCTATTCCCATGTTTTTACAATCCTGTGAATCAAAGAGGCTCTAACTTAGCTAAGTTAGACTAACTCATGACTAACCCTGAACTAACTGTAGCCAAAGAGGTGTTTGGGTGACAGGGTTAGATTGACAATAAATTCACTTGATGGAGAGAGAGAAGTGATTTTTCAGTGGTCCCAATGAGAACTATCTCCAGTTAGCACCTCTTGGGTGGGATAGTTTCTTGTGTGGGTTCGGTGCAACTTGCTCCAATTTAAACCCTCATGCTTGGATACTTTAGGGCTACTAGCAAGAGGACCATGCGTTGCACGGAACATCAAGATGCATTTATACGAGCTGTTTATCTCGTGGGAGATGAAGATGATTGAGAGAATGCCTTATCTGCAAATATGGAGAGGGGTGCGGATATCTTTTTGAAAAATTGCCATAGTTTGCTATCTATCCGTCAGATATAGATCGGACGGTCTATATTGCAGGATGGAAGGCACACCATCATCACCAACTCAGTTTTTTTATAAGAGTAGAGATTTGAGCGCCAGCTAGCTCAAACTAACTCTAACCCATGGATCCAAACAGGGCCTATGGCCAGCCTCGACGCGGAGCAGTCGATGCACCGGGAAGCGGCGCTCTCTCGGTCGTCTCGCCGCCAGTGAGAGGTCGCCTCCACTCTGGCAGGGCATTAATGCGGCACTGACGCTCCAGGGTGACGCTGACCGTTTCACGCGGGAAGCGCGCGCTGGCAAGGGAGTATATGTTTTGAACCGTTTCAGGTGTAGTACTAGTAGTTTGCAAAACTACTCAATTATTGCACTCAGTTTCCTAAGAAATTGTGGTAAATACGTTACTCCACAACACACTTCCCTTCTCCTTCCTCTTTCACCGCCCGCGCACATCCGCGGGAAGCAACTGGTCAACCCTTATATAGGAGTGCTAGCACAAAAAGATGCATGCATGACCACTAAAATTTCCAGATTAAAGAGCCGCTCCGGCGGGAGTATGGCGTATGTTGTTACCTTCGGCCGGGCCATGGCTACCGGGCAGGGCATGGATCCTCTGATGTGCCTATCACTGCCTTATCCTGCCTTTCCTTCGCTGACTGGTGGGACCCACGAATGGTGGTCCCACATGTCAGTGATAGAATGGTAGGATTATTCTACCGGGCGACAGCGACCAGAGAAGAGGCGGCGGGAGGGGAATGAATGCAGCTACCGTTTGGGTTCGCCGTCTGGCTTAAATAAGTGTGCAGCATCACGTGTACCCGTGGGTGCACAAATTGTAACATACGTGTCTGCTTAAGTGGGCGTCACGTAACTGGTGTGTGTGTGTGTGTGATTCTAAGAGACAGAGTGCGTGTGTGCGACTCTACTCTTCGGACATGTACTCAACCTTTTGCATTGGGATATAAGTATAATGGTATTTACTTTAGCTAGTGATTTACGTGGCCATGTTAACGTGGTTGTGTAAAAAAAGGTCACTTCCTGCTCGTGATTTGTGTTATATAATTACAAGCAAGATGCTTGTGCATTGCACGGAACATCAATATGCATTTTTTTTACAAAACACATGTTGTGATTTACCCATGCAGGAGTAATCCCATGTGTAAAAACTAATGATATTTTGAGAATTTTATTAGAAAACTGGTATCTCGAGAATGTCATCGAAAAATGAAAGATCGGAGATAATGTGAGGAGGAGTGGAGCGTGGTGGCGACTGGTGGTCGGAATGGGCGGAGGCATGGGGATTGACGGCGCCGGCAGGCGGCAGTGGCCGCCATGCTAGATTGTTCCGGAGACTTTATTTTTAATTGCTCAACAATGAGGTTGTGGGAGATAAGGATGTGGAGAGAGGTGCGGCTATCTTTTGTAAAATTATCATAGTTTGCTTTCTATCCGTCAGATATAGATCAGATGGTCTATATTACAAGATGGCAGGCACACCATCATCGCCAACTCGGTTTTTTATAAGGGTACAGCTGTTAAGTTTGCTAACTACTAAAGTAAAGTGGAATTTGTCCATGTTATACAAGTAAATTAAGGTGATTGTTTATCATACGGGTAAGGGTGGATGAAGGGTGGTAGGAACAAATGCTCCGCCTAGAGCATGTGTGTGTGAGATGGAGTCTTAGTGTGTGTGTGTGTGGGTGTGTGTGTGAGAGAGAGAGAGAGATGGAGTCTTAGTGTGTGTGTCTCTGTGCGCATGTGTGTGTGATGGATCTTAGTGTGTGTGTGTGTGTTTGTGTGTGTGTGGGGGGGTGGGGGTGGGTGGGTGCATGCGTGTGTGTGTATGTGTGTGTGTGTGTGTGTCGCGGGGTCCTCGGTGGCGGATGTAATTTAAGTGTGCATGGCTTCATCATAGAGAGGTGATGTGTATGGCAGAGGCCACCAATGATGGGGTGCGAGAGAGAAAATGCCCGTAGAGAGGGAAGAGAAGGTGTGTGCGCGTGAGTTGACATCGAGAGAATGTGTTTGTTCGAGAGACACCGAGGAAGACTACTATATATCGATGGTGCATGTAGGCGGGAATTAAATGAAGGGATGGTCTTATTGGTTTCGGGGATATAGGGGAAGCGTGAGGGGGGGGGGGGGGGTAGCTAGAAGGAGATTGTTAAGTGTGAGTGTGTGTTTTACCCATCCAGGCGGAAGTTATGTGCACACAAGAAGAGAACGATTCGATGTGGCGTTAGGGTTGAGGGTAATTTACTACGTATGGAGAAATAGAGACCTTCAACGTGCATGTGTGAGAGGTATACATGTATACGTGGGATGTGTGTGTGTGTGTGTGTGTGAGCGCGCGCATGATCGAGATAAAATAAAGAAGACATAAGTCATAAGCTAAGATCAACGACATGGGAGAGACGGATCGGTATGACAATATGCATGCATGCGAGAATGCAGGGAAGAAGGCTCAACAATTGAGTATGTGTTTTTATCTTTAAGTGATAGTGGCGTGGGCTGGAGCATGCATCTATGGCGAGCAGAGGGAGTGAGGCACAACGATTGTGCAAAAGAGATCAACTATAAATGAAAGAAGGTTGATGGAGAAATAGATAAATAGAAAGATAAAGATGCTAGCTAGTGTGCGTTAAAGATAGGAGTCGAGTGGATCAGAAGGCAGAGTTATGGGTGTGGGTGTGACAGAGATGAAGAAAGGGTGCATGTGACTCACATACAAACAAATATCGGAGAGAAATGAGATCCCGAGAGACAGAGTTTTGTGTCTGCGAGAGAGAAAGATGTATTCAAAACGAGAGTGATAGCTAGAGAAACATATGAGGGAACACAAGATATCTCTAGGGATAGAGAGTGTGTGTGAGCGACATACAAGAGAACAGTGGAGAAATATGAGACCCTGGGAGACAGAGTTTGTGTTTGTGTGTGAGAAAGAGATATTTAAGAGGAAGAGTCGTAGGTTCTCATACCTAAGGAGTGAAAGACATCTCTGTATGAGGGGTGTGCGAGTGGCACACAGGGGAATAGTAGAGAGAAATGAGACCCCAGAAGTCAAAGTTTTGTGTTTGTGTGAGATAAAGAGATTCCACATGGAGAATCATAGTTAGAGACACATAGCAAGGAGCGAGATATACTTAGAGAGAGATAGAGTGATGAAGGTCGAGGGAGAGAGTACCGTCAGTGTGTTATGAAGATAAAAGATCAATATCGACATACATGTAGCACAAGAGATACACGAGAGACAATGAATGCGTATAGGTCTAAAGAGATAGTCCTATATAAGCATGAGTGATAGTTATATGAGACGAATATCTGGATTAAATGGGATTCAAATATTTAAACTAGAGATCACGACATCGATAATATCATAACACAAATTGGTGTATCAAACATGCATATTCATTTGAATTTGGGGACACGTGTAATGTTATATAGTTTATCAATATTGGTGATCCATATATTCTTTAATTAGAAACAATGCATGGTTTATATGCAATTAATGTCTAAATGGGATTACACTATATGTTGCATGTGTGAAACACATTATACATGTTTGAGAAGTAAAAAAAACCACATGAAACACACATTAATTGGAGACAGTTAGCGAGGAATGCATACATTGGATTTCAACATAAAGTGGTTTCAAATATTTGAAAATCCAAATTGATGGATACAACCTTATGAATCTGAGATCATGCCATTTGTAAACCGTATTTATGTATAAAGGGTGTTGTGCTTTTGAAAGTATATATATATAAATGATGTATATAGAATTTTATTCCAATCAAAAATGGATCCCGACCGAAAAAATAGAATACAAACGGGATTCGAATTGAGTTGGCACGGTAAACGTGCACTCTGCATAATTTGAACGAAGCGGGGAAAGTCGCAGTAACCGCCCGAAACCAAAATCTGCGAGATGGAAATTACTACTGCCTATCCCTGCCATGCAAAGCCTATCTGCTCGATTTCTATAGGTTTCAATAGGGCTAGATTTGTAATTTCACTCAAACGTGAATAACCGCCTCTCACCCAGATTCATACATGGTGGGCGCCAAAACATAGTGTGTCCTCGGCCGAAATCGACTCCCTCCCCGATTCATACACGGTGGGCGCCAAAAACAAACTCTCATTGGCAAATATTCGGTGTATGCGAGATTACCGTCCTATCCCCAACCGACTAATATTGCTGTGATGTAGGAAATTTGAAACGGGGGCTAAGTTTGTAAATTTCCTCGCATTTGAGACAAGCGCGCCCTAAAGACATGGTCCCCCCTTCCTCTCCACCTCCATTTCCCCATTCGTACTCTGTGGGCACCAAAACACCCTCTCCACCCCAGCCTCCCCCGTCCGCCACCCCATCCACCGCCGTCCTCCTCCACCATGCCGGAGCTGATACCCCGATGCCGTCGTCCATTATAAGCACTACAAAAAAAGACAGATCAATGACATTTTGGGCCGAACGAATTTTTTTTCTGTCATACATATGACACTTCTATAACGATAATTGTGACAAAACCCGGTATCATCATAGATGTGGTGGGCTCCTACTTCTATGACAAAAAATCATGACAGAAAATGGGCTTTTCGTCTTGGGCGGGCCGGAGACGCAGCTGCATGACATTCTTTGGGCCGTTCATGACGGAAAAAACCGTGGTAGAAGCGAGGGGGAGGAAAATTTCGGGGAGTTCCCGGTTACGGTGGGAGGTCGGGGGCCGAGCGATGCGCGTTTCTCTCATACACGTACGCGCGTGTGTGCGAGGCGTTGGCTCTAATTGAACCCGAGCGAGGCGTTGGGCTCTAACTGAACCCGAGCGATTGCATTGTAGGCTACGCGTTACTGAACCCGAGTGATCGATCAATGGTTGTTAACTGAACCCGATCAAGCGATTCCTTCGCTACTTGCGCTAACTGAAGCCGATCGATTGGATGAACAGTGAGCGTTGCGGGGGAGGGGGGGTTGGATGAACAGTGAGCGGTGGCGTTGCCTCTGGATGAACAGGACCCCATGGTGTGGAGGGCTGGATGAACAATAGAAGGTGGAGGGGTGGTTGAACAGGACCCCGTGGTGTGGAGGGGTGGATGGACAGTAGACGGTGGAGGGGTGCCCGTGGAGGGGTGGTTGAACAGTAGCTGGTGGAGTAGCGCACGGTGGAGGCTGGATGAACAGGAGCCCGTGGAGGCTGGAGGAGGTCGACGGTAGCCCGTGGAGGTTGGAGGAGGTCGACGGTGGAGATGAACAGTATCCCGTGGAGTCCCGTTTTGCGGTACGCCACACCCCTCCCGATCAACAGGACCCCCGTTTCGACCGTAGCGCTCCAACACAAGTCTGTTTCCTCCGTTTTGTAGTACGCCACACCCCCCGATCAACAGGACCCCTGTTTCGACCGTAGGAGGTCCGTTTCCTCCATTTTGCGTTACGCCAGACCCCTCCCGATGAACAGGATCCTGTTTCGAATGTGGCCGGTCGAACACAAGGCCGTTTCCTCCGTTTTGCGGTACGCTAGGCCTCGTTTCCATCGCCTATTCTGTCCAAGCCCTCCCGATGAACACGGCCACACATTCTGTTCCGACCCAGTCGGTTGGCTCCCACGCGTTCCGTTGCCTCCCGATGAACACGACGCATTTCGTTGCCTCCCCATGAACACGATGCATTCCGTTGCCTCCCCATGAATATGACGCATTCCGTTGCCTCCCCATGAACACGACGACGACGCTGTTTCTCCATTCTGACCCAGCCATGTACACTAGCACTGGCCGTACGTATGCGCGAGTAGGCGTTCGACACCCTGCCCGTATGTATGTACGTGGTCATATTTTCTTTCTTGCACCCTGGCCGCTGTACATACGTGTACATGCTACGTGCGCACCTCTACTACGACACGTACGCGCCTCTACTAAGACATGTGCACGCCTCTACATCGACCAGTATATATGTACGTACACGTTCGCGACCAGAATGACAACGCTACGTACGCTTCGACCAGGTGGGTCCCAACTGTTAGGCACTTCCTTGCCTGCGAAGATGTAGCTGGTGGGTCCCAACAGTCACGGGGGAAAAATGGTTTTGTTTTTGTTTTTTTGCCCGGACGCACTTCCTTGCGTGTGAAGATGTAGCTGCTGGGTCCCAGCATTCAGGGGGGGAATCCTTTTGTTTTTTTTACCCGAACACACTTCCTTGCGTGCGAAGATGTAGCTGGTGGGTCCCAGCAGTCAGGGGGGCGAATCATTTTTTTGGACGCACTTCCTTGTGTGCGAAGATGTAGCTGGTGGGTCCCAGCAGTTAGGGGGGCAAATCGTTTTTTTCGGACGCACTTCCTTGCGTGCGAAGATGTAGCTGGTGGGTCCCAGCAGTCAGGGGGAAATGTTTTTTCGCGAAATACGGTGGCCCGTCCGGTGGGTCCCCGCTGTTAGATGGAGGAATAATTATTTTGCTCGTAATAAGGAGGCACTTCCTTGCTGTGGCCGTGGACCCAGCTGTCAGCCTCTCCACATATAGTCCACGTCTGATGGAAGCCATTCCTTGACCACGTTGACCACGCCGCGCCAAGAGCACCAGGGCGGTGGACGACGGCGAGGCCTAGGAAGGGGATGACGCGGAGCTGGGGAAGACGTGGCAGTGGATGCCCACGCGTAGAGGAGTATGAGGGTTCACTCATTCGGCTGCAGTGTGAGGCTGCCGTCGCCACAGAATAACAGGGGGTGTGGGTGCGTAGAGGGATGACCTGGCCAGCGGTGGGAGTAGTAGGGGCGGTGAGGCCTCCGCGGCATCACAGCCGGCCACGGGTGGCAGGATCAGGCGGCATGACCGGCGCTGCTTTGGGCGGCTAGAGCAAGAAGACCAGAGGTTGAAGAAGCACTATGGCCATTGGATGGACATCGTACGACCACTGGAGCTAGAATCGTTCATATATTGAGTAAAGTTGACAAAGGCCTCCGTCCCAGTCAACTTAGTAGGCCCACAAGTCAGCCTCCCACCAAGGTGGGTCCCAGCTAGCAGGGGGTATTCATTTTTTTTGTGCGTAATAAGGAGGCACTTCCGGTGGGTCCGAGCTGACAGCGGGGGGAACATTTTTTTTGCGAAATACGGTGGCCCGTCCTGTGGGTCCCAGTAGTCAGGGGGAACATTTTTTTCATGAAATACTGGTGGCCCGTCTGGTGGGTCCCTGCTGTCAGGTGGAGGAATAATTATTTTCCGCGTAATAAGGAGGCACTCCCTTGCGGCTGCCATGGACCCAGCTGTCAGCCTCTCCACGTATAGTACTCTTCCGATGGAAGTCGGTCGTTGACCACATTGAGCACGCCGCGCCGAGAGAACCATAGCGGTGGATGACGGTGATGCCTAGGAAGGGGACAACGTGGAGCCGGGGAAGACGCGGCAGTGGAAGCCCGCGCAGAGAGGAGTACGAGGGTTCACCGGTTCGGCTGCGGTGTGAGGCTGTCGTCGCCGCAGAATAACAGGGGGTGTGGGTGTGTAGAGGGATGCCCTGGCTAGCGGTGGGAGTAGTAGGGGGCGCTGAGGCCTACGCGGCAGCACAGCCGGCCACGGGAGGCGGGAGTAGGCGGTCCCGCCGGCGCTGCTTTGGTGGCTGGAGCAAGAAGATCAGAGATTGAAGAAACACGACGGCCGTTGGATTGACATCCAACGGTTACGTCTGCTTGAATCGTTTGTTGACGTATATAATAACTAAAAAAATCTTGCATACGTGTCAAATAAACAGGCCCACAAGTCAGACCACTTCCACTTTTTTTAATAATTTATATATAGCTCATGGCAACTTCTTATGCAATTTATTGCTGTCATTTTTTTGGTTGGCCAGGGCCAATTTCGCATATTTCTGTGGGTTCCAAACTATTTTTAATACCGAAATGTTGAGCCAGATTTAAAGTACTTTGAAGATATATCTAAATTAGGTTAATGCCCAGTGAAATAGGAATCTGAAAATGTGAAAAAATTCAGAAATTATAAAGTAATTGCCAATTTGTCATCTGTTTTTATATTTACAACCCATTTCATATTACTTTCAAGATTTGCAGGCGTCTTGAAAGAGTTGCAGCCCATCAGGGCGTAGAAAAATAAGTAGGCCTGGATTGGGTATTCTTCAGAAAAAATAAACTGGGCTCATTTTCACAAAGAAAAAATAGCTGGGCTGGTCACATGGTGAACATAAAATATAAGCCTGGGCTAGACGGGCCACAGCCCAGTTCAAACCCTGCTCCGTCTCAACAATACCAAACAAAAAAATACTGCTCGAGTAGCTACGTCCCAGGTGTCAGCCGATCTTGTGCTGTTCTCTTGTCTATTGACTATATACGCTCACAATGTCGTGGGTCCCAGATGTCAGGAAAACACTAGGAGGAAGCATTTTATTTTTCCATACGCTGACGTGGTGGGCCCCTACTGTCATCCTCTCCACGTACTTCTGCCGATTCCTGTTGTTTGTTGACCATGTTGACAACGCGAGAGGGCGGCGCCGCGGCGAGCGCACCAAAGCGCGCGGAGGACGTCGGCGTTAACGATTTAGGAGACGGTGGGGCGGCGATGCGTGCGCTGAGGCGCAGCCAGCCGTGGGAGGCGGAAGCAGGCGGCCCCGCCGGCGCTGGTTTGGTTTTGGCGGCTGGAGGAAGACAGGACTGAAGAAACACGACAGACTGTAAAAGCAGCAGGAGTACTTAACAACCTTAACTGAAACCAGCAGGGGCACTTAACAACCAAAGCTGAAAGCAGTATGAGTACTTATACAGGTTCAACCGTACAAAGCACGCCTCGAACAGTGCTACTTTGCCTACAGTTAACCAAGGGTGAGGCCGCCAAGCCCCAGGACAAGGCCCAGGCGCCACCCCGCGCATCCACAACCTTCTGAAAGCGGCTTCATCTCGCAACGTGGTCAATAAACAGGATATTCGCTTTAGAGCCATGGAAAAGCATGAACATAATCTTCTGTCCTATTCTCCAAGATGGACGGGCCTTCATTATTTGAGACCACCCATGAATAAGTATCTTTTCACCTCCAAGGGGAATTGAGTAGGTCGACATAAACATCATGTTGTGACCAAGCGCAAGTCTGACCCGACCATGGTCAGGCATCTGTATAGGAACAATAGAACTCGGCAGTTCCTGTTTCAAGAAGATCACAGCTGTAAAACTGTGTATAAGCAATAGTTTATGAACAACATATATAACAGAAAACAGCTCGTACCATAAGTTTCTCGACACAGTTGGACCTGTTCAACGAGTGCAGCAGTGGCACACATATCCCACGTGGCCTTCCACCATTGAAACGCCCCACAAGGACCTCAAGACGATCAATAAAGTGTAGGAACTTGTGGATGTCGATCCAGTCAACTTCAGTGCCATTAGTAACAGCCGAGTTATTACAGAGTAACAAACGAGCAGACTGCTTAACTCTGAAAAAACCTACACGTGCCACCAATTATAAGAAAATATTAGTTAGAAGTAGCATCTTCGTGAGAGATTCGTTGCTACTTCTAAAGTTAAATTGTGATTAGTTAGACAGAATAGGTGGATTAAGAAGTAATCGAGGCAACAAGCAAGAACCAGATACAAAACTAACATGGATGAACAATTGGAACGACGTCGGGGTGGAAGATCGCAGTGAAGATGAGACCAGGTTCTGCTATTTCCATCAACATTCGTGCGCCAACTTTCAGTCCGTAACACTTGAGAAAGTTTATCCAAGTTCGGCCATAAAAAAGCAGCGATCTTCTTGGTTCATGAACCCAACTCGGAACTTATATCCATGGCTTGTCTTCACTGTGACCATTAAACTAGTGTATTCAGTTATGGCAAGGCCGAGCATCTTGAGTACATGTGTTCTGGCAGAGCAAATAATACACTGCAGGAAAAATAATATGAGAACACAGCATGTTCAAAAAAACCCCACCCTCCCGGATAGAAAAGAGGATTCTAGGAACATACTGTGCGCGTTTCAAAATGTTGTGTTAGGATGAGAAGGAACAAGTGTGGCGTCTCGCCGAGGGCGCAGAAACCTGTAGGGTACTCGCACTTTGGGCACTGCAAATGAAACACACTAGATTCAGTAGGAAGAAAAATGCATCAACGGCGGCGGCTGCCATCCTAGGATTACCTGCGACCAAGGGACTTGGATTTATCGGGGATGGATGAAGAATTCGTACCTGGTTCTCCATGAGAAAACCCTATGCAATCGCCGAGAGGGGGTTTTCTCTGAACAAGCAGACGAGGGAGAAGGGGATTCAGGCCCAGTGAAATATTGCCGCTTCGTCCGTCCAGCTTACTGCTAAAGCTGGAAAGGGGGGGTTGTGATTTGACGGCTCATTGGGCATTACTGCGGCGCTACGACCGGGGTGTGTCTACCGTGAAGTTGTGCACTCTAATTTGTGCATATGGCACGTGGACCCCGTTGCCGGTTGCCCCACATATCAGCGAAAGGAAGTAGAAAGACAGGAGTAACTAGTTACACATAAATATATTTTTTGACAGAGAGATACTCCCTCTGTAAAGAAATATACAAATCTTTTATATCACAGGCTCACCTTGCCGAGAAATATACTCCCTCTGCAACGCACGGGCATTATGGGGGTTCAGCTTTTTTATGGGGGTTCAGCTGAGAATATAATACTCAGATAGGCTCACGGTTCTGGACTTTGGGCCGCAGGCCGACCCTGCATGTTTGGGGGCCCATGTGTTCTACCTCAGCGCTTTTCATATTGCAAGCGATCGGTACGGCGCTGGTTTTAGATGCTGTCGCAAGGCGAATACACAAAATTGAATAAAGCACGGCAGCTGTTGGAATGAAATCGAACGACAGTTCCTAACCAGCAATCAGAGTTGCAATTCTATCAACGATATACCATGTGATAAATAATACTGTCGTACTACTTATACACACAGGACACTTGTTTCACCATGCCAGATTATTACATCAAAATCTCTCGGAGGATAGATCAGTTCGGCAGTTGCGTGCTGCTACTGAAGAATTTCAAAGTTGATTTGGACCAGCTCTCCTTGCCGAGAAAGTTCGATTTTGACATCATCCCCTACCGCAAGATATGATTTAGATTTGAACCTTGACCATCCTTTAGCATCAATCATCATGCGACCATCCTTTGTACTTACGGTATATTGAGCAGGTTCATTCACACCAAGGCTGCGCATGGTAAGAGAAACTTGGCCGCGGTCGCCCGGATTGTTGAACGACTCCCTCGTTGCTCTAGGAATTCTCTGTTTGCAAACAAGAAGACATACCCAAACAGTTAGATCAACACAGTGAATCATGTGAAACAACATGGAAAGAAAAAAGAACGAAGCACTTGGGCGGCCAATGCTTACCAAGAAGGTGGACATGTCGGTTTTTGTAAGGACTTTGGTATATGAAGTGCGAACTGCAGCCCAGTCTGTTGCCGGTGCAACTGCACGGGCCGGAGCAGATGCAAGTGCAAGTGTTGGTGCAGGTGCCGAAGCCGCCGCTGCTGCCGGAGATGGTGCTCCTTGTAGAGCTGGTGCCGGTGTCGGAGCAGGTGCCGGTGTCGATGCCCGATCCTCCGGTAGATCAGACTGATCCGCTGACGCGGTCGGTGCCCAATCCTCAGCTGGATCAGACTGAGCTGCTGCCGCTGTCAGTGCTAGAGCAACTGCCGGTGCTCGATCTGTGCGAGACAGCGGCGATCGTGTCTGGTCTGCTATGATCAGCTTTCTAACTTGACTAGGATCCGTGACCGTGATCCAGTTTTTTTCTTCATTTCTTTTAAACGCGAGAAGGACTAATTGTGGCGTTTTTGTTAAACCAAACTGCAGTTCATCATAGGGATTCAGCTTGTACTCAGACAACAGACTGATCCAATTTTTTCCAGTAATATAAGTGATGGACAGTGCCTTCGTTACTGACACGACATAAGAAGTGAAACCTGCAAAAATAGCCATCGTAGAGCAAACCAAACGGTTTATTCTGTGATGAATGTCACATGGCAAAACCTGCATCGTAAAATTGCAGGAAAAGAAAGAAAACATGACATTAAATCAATAAGATTTAGACAGTAAATCAATAAGATTTACTTGATGTGACACGAGTGAATCCTTACCAGGAAATCACTATGTTGAAGTACTAAACAGAAGATTGATCGTCCAACTACGCGTGGCATGCAGGGGCCCCGCCTACTCCCACAAGCAGGACAGTCCAAAGGTCGTGACAAATCGTATGGACCGAACATCCATGGGACTGGAAATCCTGGTGGGTGCGATAAACCCTGCAATGCATACAGATATTGGAGTGTAACCATAATTGATAAACCGTCCTCACAAAAATATGATCTGGATACTTCAAAATATACAGACTGAATTGAGTGGACAGACATTAACATAGACCGTTCTCAGGACTGACCACACACCAAAAGCGGCAGTACTAATAAACAATACAGGGTTCACAAACACAAATCAAGTACTGAACAATAGTACTTACTACAGACAAGCAAAGTTGCACTAACTAAATCTGCAGACTATTTCTTGCCACCGACCTACGGGATGAACCCCGCATAACTGACTAGGCCATGGACTTCGTGTGAGATGTCTACATGCACCATCACCATCTTGTCAACCTTGGAGAACCTAACAGAGTGGTCTTTCCACTCATAAACATGATGATGAAGACATGCCGCATCAGATTTGTTGGGAAGCTTTACAAGAACCACACCCTTCGTAATCGAAGGCACAGCCAGGAAATTGTTGTGGTCAAGTACAGCCTCGAGAACACGCCTGACAACAATGCTACAGGAAAACACTAGTTCAGGACACGTGGCGACAAGGACACATCAGCTGGATAGTTCAGCAGTAGAACTCATCATCAGGTCTTCCAGTTCACACGGCATGACTTTGAGAACTTCATCTCCACCGCGGACCTGGTTCTAATTCAAACAGAAACCATATTTTATTACTACCTCCGTTCAGAAATATAAGATGATTTTCGATATTATACTCCATATATGACTACATATACACACAGAAATGAGTGAACAAAGACACTAGAACATGTCTTCGAAGGCATGAGAGTAGAGGGATTACATGCAATATCCATAACACAAGTTACTGAGGCAAATATACCCTCTTAAAAGGTAGCATTGATGTTCATAAAGTACTCCCTCCGTCCCAAAATTCTTGTCTTATATTTGTCTAGATACGGATGTATCAAGTCACATTTTAGTATTAGATACTAGATACATCCGTATCTAGACAAATCTAAGACAAGAAATTTGGGACAGAGGGAGTAGTTGAAGGTAATCTATAAGAAATCAGTGTCAACCTCTCGCATGTTTTGGTCAAAAGAGGAATTTAGAACCGTCATTTGGCACACTAAAATCACATGCAAGATCACCCAGAAAGTTGTACTACCAGTACTAGTACTGCGTGTTAGATGAAAAAACACGATCAAGATCGAGAAAAAGATCGTCAACAAGAGACATTACCTAGACTTGCTTAATGAGGGATCCCAGAGAGGGGGGCTTGGACAAGGCGATGGCTTTGAGCTTGTCTGCGGTAGTCTCGGCGGGGTGCTTGCGCTTCTTCGTACCATGAGCCTCGACGGTTCTGGCCACAGCCATAGACATCATGTCAGCCGGTGCTCCGGCGTCCATCCAAGAGAGGAAGCTGAGAGAGAAGAGTGAAAGGAGGAACGAGATGAGGAAGAAGCGAAGCGAGTGGGGGTTTTCTTCAAGAGAGGAAGCTGAGAGAGAAGAGTGAAATGATGGTTGCTTCATCCATCCAACTTACTGCTGGAAAGGAGGGGTTTTGCGATTTGACGGCTCATTGGGCATTATTGCGGCGGTTCGATCAGGGTAGTCTACCGTCACTCTTCTACGGAGTAATTTAGTGCATGGCTGGTGGCCACCCTCGAATCCCGGAGCACGCCTGGCACAGTGCGCCGTACGGGGTGGCCATGACCCGTCCGGCGCGACACTGTTGCCATGTTGACCCTGATGCCACCCACGACGGGCTGTCAGCGTGGCCCACGGGCGGTGGGCCTCTTCAGGCAGAGAGACACCCGAAGGCGGCCAGGCCTCCCTCAGTCGGCCCAAGACAGGGCCGGCTCCCCACAGCCGGCTTGCTTCCTCCCTCGAAGGAGACGCCCCATTAAGGAGACAAGACGAGGTGAGGCTACAGCGATCGCCCGCCGGGCGGTGGCACTGTAGCCATGCTTACCTTGGCGAAGGCCTCGTCACCAGGTTTGAGGCAACAGTAACCAGCCACCGACAAGGCCCTTGACAGTGGGGCCTGCCTGTCGACCAAGGAGCCGGCAGCCGGCGGGACCCACCAGCCGGCGGGCCCCAGCAGCCGGCGCAGAAGCCGGCGAGCGTAGACACAGACGGCTAGGGCCCACGCCCAGCCGGATTACCATTGTACCCCCGGGGGGTGGGCCTATATAAACCCCCCGGGGCACCCATGCAAAGGGGGATCTGAGCTAGTTTTAGACACCACATAGAGAGGAGAGGAGAGCTAGCCGTGCCCTTCTTCTTCTTCTCGCCAAACAGCTCAAGGAGCATCTTGTAGCCACTCGTTCATCTAGTGATCATGCGGAGACCCCGCAGAGCAGCAGTAGGGGTGTTATCTCCACGGAGAGCCCTGAAGCTGGGTAAGATTCGCCGGCGTGCATGTCTTCGCCTCATCCCACTTCCAGGCACCGGCGACGTCTTACTGGCTCCCACAATGATAAGCCACCCGTTGGCATATGTCGCACCTACCACCCGACAGTTTTCACCACGGTAAAACACCAGTCGACGACTTCCCACATCAGGGAGCAATGGGTTTTTACAGGCGGAGTCATCGTGACTAATTGCTGCCGCGCCTGCTCCAATCAATCAAAAAATTAAAAATCCTGCCGCGCCTGCTCGCGTCAATCAAAAAATTAAAAATCCTGCCGCACCCAAACACTAGAGCAACGCCGCGGTGGATATTTAAATTTACCTGCTGGCAAATAGATAAAAAAGGGGTTAAAAAACAAATGTGGCGGCGGCCTAGCTAATCGGTCGAACTAGCCCAACTAGCTAGCCACCGTGCTTCACTGATGTACTTGGTGGGAAAGGTGGTCTTTCATGATTTGACGACGCGTTTACTTGCTTCGGCGCTACGACCGAGGAGGACCCACACGCGGTAGGGCGTCCCACGTCAGGAAGAATATATGCGTGCACCACCCGGGAGGACCCCGAAACCGTGCGGTTAGGGTTTGTGCCCTGTCTCGGCACGGAGGAAAATGTGCGTGTAAAAAATATTGTAAACGTCGGCAGAACTGTAGTACGCTATGGTTCCGACCTCGGGACCCAGCCCAGTCGGTTCCGAAAACATCCCACTAGCCACACAGCTTCATCATGAAACGTGGCACAGAGGATAGATGTGGTTAGCTCCGTCTCGACCAAGCCACAACGTCTCCTTGTTCTAGGCGTATTCTTTATTTCCCAAGCTTTTTTTTTAGGTTGTAATAACACCAACGGCAAGCCTAGCGCCCGCCTCTTCGTGTGTGCCCATGCAAAGGTTGACGATGATGGAGAGAAGAAGATTGAGATCGCATACCTGGGACCCACCAGTAGGAGTGAGCACCGGTCATGCACAGTGTTGACGAGGCACTCCCTCTTACTCTACTCAACGCAAGTAATGTATAAATCAAGTTATGGACACAAGCCAACAACCATTCGTTTTTCAGGCTATCGACTTACGCTTTGTAGTCCAGGTTGCCAGTTCGAATCTCGTCTTTCAGATTTGTTAGTTTTAGGTCCAAATTTGATTAATGACAAGTGGGACCCCCGTGTGTTGTTCCAATATTTCAGTGTAGGATGGTTTTTTTGAACAAACACTTTGCGCGGTTAGACAAGTAACGGCACGAGTTACACGTTTTTTGCAAGTTTACAGACAAAAATGACAGCGGCATAGAATATCATATCCACCCCTCAGCTTAGATACTATGGTGATACGAGTTTTTACACCGTTGGAAGTGAGATCCAATGGCTTGGGAGTAGTCTTTGTAATTATGCGCAATTTCCAAACTCTCCAAAGGTTTTTTGCAAATAAAACATTCAGGCCTCGTGTGTGCCTCTACATCTTCGATCCAATGGCTCCCCGGTGCTCATATTAGGTGCTCCCTGTAGCTTAATTACCCGCTACGGTGATATGAGCATCTAGGTCGTATGATCAGTGATCAGATGGCACATGCGTAGTACTTGTACTTTCTGTGCATTTCCCAAACTCTAGCAGCCGTATATTGCAAAAACATTCAAACCTCCTACTATGGGCCGTTAGATCCCAGTGAACTCGTATCACCATAGAATCTACGGTGCGGGAGCACCTCATACTCTCCCGTGCGAGAAAACATAAGGTGCTATCGCATCTAAGGTGTGGTAGCACATGATATTCTTACATACAGGAGAATATGATGTCCTCCTTCATCTTAGATGCTACGGTGATATGAGCTTCGAGGTCGTTGGGTATGGGATCAAAGGGCATCTAAGTAGTTTTTGTACAAATTGTGTGCAATTCTCAAACTCATCAAGGTTTCCTGCAAAAATATTAAGACACATCATGTGAGTTGCTATATCTCAGATCTACAAGCTCCAAGCAACTCGTATCAGCATATAGCATCTAAGGTATGGGGGCACATGATATTCTCCCGGGGAGGAGGGGTGGGGTGCACAACCAATCGGTGGTTGGGAGGGTGGGGACAAATATAATCTAAACAACCCTAAACAGAGCTCCACAATTTTATCTAAGGTCGAGGGGTTGACTCCCGACATTCATAGCTCCGCCTAAACACAACATTTGCATGTACTGTAGTACTAGACTTAATATTCATGTTTCAGTTTCATGTTCATTTTAAATATTGAACTGAGGACCATTGATGTCTTACATTTTACTCCCTTCGTTCCTAAATATTAGTCTTTTTAGAGGCTTCAAATGGACTGGCACATACGGATGTATATAGACATATTTTAGAGTCTAGATTCACTCATTTTGCTCTGTATTAGTCACTTGTTGAACTCTCTAAAAGACTAATATTTAGGAATAGAAGGAGTATTTTTGAATTCGTGTCATACATGCATGGTTTGGAAAAATAGATGCACTATACTTATTGGATTGTTGTTGTGTTCCTGTGTGTGTGTCTGTGTGTGTGTGTGTGGTCATATGCTTGATACATACAAAGTTTTCTCACCTCCATATTGTTCATCTTTTAAATTTGAATTTGCATTGGAAAATTTACTAGGGATACCATGAAATGTGAAATCCACGTTGAGATCACTATATCACAAACTCACTCTAATTCAAGAACTCATCATAAATCAATTACCACGTTGAGATTAGTATTGGCAAGGAAAATACGGGTATTGCAATACACATAGATTCATTCGGCAATTTAAAAGGTTCCTTTTGTATTCTCGAATGGTAGGACCCAACGGCGTACCAACCAGACCTTGGCTTGTGTTGATCCTAAAAAAACCGGGCTCGCGTCCTTAGGTGGCGTGCGTGGTACGCACATTAGGCAACCCCAACCAGTCGAGCCTCAGCGTTTCAAGTCAAAATATCTGGCGGCCAGAATTCCAGCCTTAGGAAATTCCCCTCATGTCCCCGGTCCATAATGACTACCGATGAACAACGAAGGGATGCTTTAGTAACTAGAAAACATTACCTACCGTGCCGAGCACGGTTGAATTCCCTCGGTCTCCGCTCGTCAAGGTCACCCATCAACTGCATTGCCTAGTACTACTACTACTACACCAGGATGAGCACAGAATTGAGTCCGTTTGTTCGTGCCTAGTACTTGAGTTAATATATCAGGCAATGCACTGGTACGAAGGGATTATCCTTTTACTATGCATATATAACTTGTCTGAAGTCTAACTAAGCAAAATGTTTGACCAAATCCTTTCTTAAGAAATACAACAGGACAGATGTACGGCTTGAAAATTTATTGCATGATGCAGGTTATGATATTGTTTCGAATCCTGGATCTTAAATTTCAGAAAATCCAAAAGTGAGCATAAATTCTTGAAACTAAGCATGGTCACGTGATATGGCACAAATATTACTTCGTAAGTTTTTTCTTCAATTTGAGACAAGCTGCTTATGACAAGTTGCACAAATGAAGAGCCAAGGTATTTTGGAACAAAGACCTGTCATGTTAAGGCGAACACTTTCACTATTGAAACCGTGGGCGTTTACGTGCCGCCACGAGTCCCCGCTTCTCATCGGCAGGTGCCGTCCGAGCAAGCGTGTGAGTCGACGGGAGGCGTGCGAGCAGACCGCTGCGCCGGCTGTCAGGGAGGCGTGCGAGCAGACCGCTGTGTAGGCTCACCGGGAGGCGAGCCCTTTGACCAGGCTCCGCCGCCCACCGTCGTCCCAACTGCTCCCACTTTTAATGTCGCTGGTGCCGCAGTTTAAAATCAACCCCGCACTACCCGATATCGCTACAATCCTCTCTCTTCCTCTCCGATTCTCCTGTCGTCTACCTCCAACTAGCCTGACCTAAACGTACACCATGCCGCATCACGATGGTCTGCCCTTAGTGTTCCAGTTTCCTGAGGAAGACACCCAGCCGGAGTCTCAAGAACATAAGGCGCTTTGGGACGAGCTTGAACTGGCCTTGCGGGAAGACGCCGCGCCTGTCCCCGCTCCCGTTCCGGCTCCCGTCGCCCCGACTGCGCCAGCGCCCATACCCCGTGGCATTGATGGGCTGGGAGCCGCACATTGTCGCCGATCTTGATCCCACGGGTTCCACGAGGGTCCCCGCCGACTTTCACGCGCCCGTGCACCTGCGAGTGCATGCGCCTGGCGCGTGCACTGACGCGCACGCCCGTGCCGGTGCCCGTGCACCTGGCCAGCGCATGTGCCTGCGCGTGCACTGATGTGCGCGCCCGTGCCGGTGCCCGTGCACACAAACGCATGTCCCCGCGCGGGTGCCAGTGCCCCCCTCAGCGGCATGGATGGCCGCCGTCGACCGCTTCCTCTGCACCAATTCCAGTCGCCTGCTCCCGCTAGTTGACTCGCTCCGAAGTCCAGAACATTTTGGCCTTCCTTGAAGCTAGGCCAACATCCAGGAGTACGCCAACAACGGCGCAAGACGCCGCCGTTGCCGTCGGTCAGTGGCCCGACGACACACAGATCACGGCAGAGGAGGCGCTTCCCACCACAAGACGCCCCCGCCGCCGCCGCGTAATCTAAATTTTCCATGAAAAACGTTCGGATTGCCATGCTTAAAATCCGAACGTTTATCATTTCCGTTTATTTTATATCGATCGTCGTATAATTTAAAGTCGGAGTCAGACTGAACGAAATCTATGGTTTGATCGATTGAATGTTCTACTAGAGCCGTATCAAATTAAATATAAAACGTCATGAAGCCACATGTATTCCTTGTCATCGAGTGACCTAGACTGCTTCAATGTCGAGCGCTCAACACGTTTAGCGTGCAGTTAATTTCATGCCAAAATAGTGCTACTCACATAATAACACGCAAATAATATCCTAGTACTTAATATCCGCATGCACTTAATATACTTCCAATTAACTGCTAGTACGTGAAACTGGTGTCGTGACTTGTGAACGTGTCCAGATATGGTCAACGGCAACATCGCCCGCGAGTTCTTCATGTTTGCCCATGCGTCTAAACGCAGAAGGGGAGGAGAGAGAGAGCACACATGGAACCCACCAGTAAGTGAAGGCGAATAGTACTAAAAATAATATTACATGTTATCCATTAATTAGGCTGTGGTAATATAAAAACATTATATGAACAAAGGGGGTACAACAAACATTGCTATTCTACGTATGTTGCCTATTGACGT
This sequence comes from Triticum aestivum, assembly GCF_018294505.1. Taxonomy (NCBI): domain Eukaryota; kingdom Viridiplantae; phylum Streptophyta; class Magnoliopsida; order Poales; family Poaceae; genus Triticum; species Triticum aestivum. The sequence goes on along the minus strand of NC_057803.1, from coordinate 166,412,967 downwards.
GCGGCTTGAAGGCCCGGTCGCATGTTCGATCCTCGTCCTTTATTTTTTAATTTGTATATGGGTCCAAATTTGTTTCATGACATGTGGGCCCCTCGGTGTGTAGTTTGTAGCACTTTAATTTGTGGGTCGAAATTTGTTCCATTCCAAGTGGACTATCGGTGTGTAGTTTTGTAGCTTATTTATAATAATTAAAGAGAACAACATAGTTTTTTGCAATAATACCATGGTGCGACGTTGAAGGCGAGAAAGGACGTGCGAGAGAGCGATGACCGAGCCAGAGGGAAATCAACTAGGGGAGTTGCGGGGGTTGCAACGGTGTTTGGAGTAGTTGTGGGCCGAATGCTACGAAAATATAATCTAAACCGACCGGAATAAATGCCTACACAAATTAATCCAAGGTTGGAGTGCCCCTCGCAATGTAAATAGCTCCGGCTTTGCGAGGGATGGAGAGGTAGTAGCTTCAACGCGTGGAAGATACGGTGTGAGAAAGCGAGGTCAATCGAGAGACATATAGATAGAGAGACAAAGTGAGTGTGGTCCGACATTCATTGAACAAATATATATGCTCTGGAGAGATATTGTCCGATTGAGCTTTTGGCAAGGGTGAGGGCTGTAAGATAGAGCTTAAGAGATGATCCAGTCACAGACGTGTAGATATATTTTGTGCGTGGGGGGAAGCAAGGTCAACCGATCACATAGGGTCGCCGTGCGATCGAAAGAGTGAGACGGGTTGGAGAGAGTGACCTAGATAGACAATGTGCGTGAGAGAGTATACAATGTGAATAGGTCGAATTGGGCTCAAACATGGTGATATATCGTTTTTGTCCGAGAAAGAGCGAGGTCAATCGAGACATACAGAGAGAGAGAGAGAGAGAGAGATTGAGTGAGCGTGGCCCACCATGAGGTCGAAAGAGTGGCGGCGGCTTGGATGGACTGACCTAGATAGACAATCTGCGTGAGAGAGTATAGAGTGTGTCGATCGAGGCCCGAACAGGGAGATATATCATTTGTGTGTGAAAGAAAACGAGGTTAAACGAGACTCAGATAAAGAGAGCGAGATTGAGCGAGTGTGGCCCGCCGTGCGGAAGAAAGAGTGAGACAGTCTCGAGGGAGTGACCTAGATATACAACGTGCGTGCGTGCGCACGAGAGGTTGGGGGGCTAGATAGGCAATGCATGTATTTAGCGCGAGAGGGTGAGAGGGAGAGGGGGAGAGAGAGAGAGCTCGGCATGGGGTGCAATGGCGGGTGTGTGAGGTAAATACATTTGGTAACAGAGTGGAAAAAGGGGTTGTGTAGTTGAGAGACTTAGAGATCGAAACATGGAGAGAAAGAATGAACGTGTGTTGGAAACCGATAGCTTCCTAAGGTGGTTAGGAGAGGAAGATTGACCGATACAGGAAGTATGTAGTGTTTGTGCGGGGGGGGGGGGCTAAAAACAACATTTGAATGTACATAGTACGAGACTTAATATCGATGTTTCAATTCGGTGTACATTGTAAGATTTGAACCGAGGACCATGCATACGGGTAATTATTTCGAATTCGTGCCATACTAAGTTTTGAACAGCTGACATTGACTCAATTTGTTGTGCTTTTTTGTAGGTCATATGTTTGAATCCATCCAAAAGTTTTCTCCCTACCATGTTGTTCATCATATACATATGAATTTGTATTAAAAAAGTAGCGCGGATACAGTGAAATGCGAAATCCACGTTAGAATTGGAGATCGCTACGTGACACACACTCTAATTCAAATAACTAATTATGTGACACACACTCTAATCCACGTTAGCGTGGCTACCGTTTCGATTTTTTTCAAATAACTCATTAATTAATTTATAGTACTCCCTCTGTTCACTTTTATAAGACCTTGAAGACATTTCAGACAATGTGCAAAACAGTTCATTTTAAGTTGTCTGAAACGACTTACAAAAGTGAACGGAGGGAGTATCTCGTTTTGAATGACTAATTATTGCAAGGAAAACACGGGCATGGTAATACATACAGATTCATTTGCAAATGAAAGAAGATTCATTTGCATTCTCAAATGTAGGCGCACCAGGCAGACCAGGGTCGTGTCAGGGTGGACGCTGCTTCGGTGCATTAAAGGCACCTGCCTTTGGGTCACAGATATGTGGGCCAGCCACCTGTTGGGTCCACATGTCATGGACACAAAGGCAAGTGCCTTAAGGCACCGAAGCATAGTCCTGTCGGGGTGGTCGCGTGTGTCGGACAGACGCGTAGCACCCAGCCACCCACCCCCCTCCCCCGAAAAGGATGACGACAATATAAGTTCGCGCTTCCACGTTTCAGATTGAAATATTTGGCGGCCCCAATTCCAGCCCTACAAAATCTCTCTTCTCCACCGTCCCCTTCCGCGCCCAGATTTTGCTCAAATCCCTAATTCGCCACCAACCCTTGAATCGCCCATCGTCTCGTCTCTTTCCCCACCGTTCCCCACCTCTGTGCCGGACGACGACGACGAAGACGATGGTCACGCTTCACCACCGCACCGGAGCTACCTCATCTACGCCCTCGTCCACCGCACCGGGTGGTCCACTGACAACGTCGACCGCTGCAACCGACCTGCCTCACAGACACCGAGTTCCACCGCATCAGGTGTGCTTCACCGACGTCGTATCCCAGCTCACCAGGGCTACTTCACCGAGCACATCGTCGCACCTCCGCCCCCCGAGGCCGTTGGGGCTTCACCAACGGTCTCGTCCCCCACATCGTAGCGCTCCGCTTCCACTCAAGATCTTCATCCGTGCGCGGCCAGCCAACGCTAGCGCATCACCCTCAACGACTCTGAAGTGACCCGCACTCTAGCTAGGCGAGCATGCCCAAATGCGGCCCAAACTAGGTATCCACACATCAATCCCTTGTGCACTGTTCCGACGATGTTTGGATATCCTTTCACTGCTCTCTTAACTTACACGCCTATGCAACTCTGACTTTAACTCTTATTTCTTCTGGAGATATCATCTGAACAAGCAAATCCATTTTTAGCGAAGCATGACGGCGCTACAGGATCTGGTACACATCCTGCACACCCGTATAACCTTGTAAGTATTTGTCCTCCGGTACAACATCAAGGTCGATTCCTCTTATTTGATCGACCATTCGTCATGTCAAAAATGCAGAGGGGGATGCAAGTAGCACAAGGCCTTCACATCCAAGCAAGTGGTAACATGGACTTGTACATGGAACATCCCAAGCGCAAGCAGAGTTGTAGTGAGCCTGTACAACGAGCTAGTGTAAGTCCCTGCATTTCATTTAATTCGTACTGGCATTCATGTATGATTTGTGTGTAGTGGCTGATCCACGAATTCAAGTTACCAGGGGCGAACATTTAACTTAAAAAATACGAAGGCACTTGCACTCTGGAAATCAACATGACTTGAGAAATGTGAAGCTACATGCACTTTGAAAACCAGCTGATGATCCAAAGTAGTTCAGATTATAAACACTAAATGATGCAAGCACCAAAAACACAAAATGCAACTTGGTGTACAAGGACTACAAACATGGTATGTACCTGCTTGAATTATTCGTTCTCTGGCTGAAAATATCAAAGTGTAATTGCACGTATAACCAGTGCGCAAACTGCATATCAATATATCTATCCTGCACAAGTATGCCAATAGTTTCAAACAATAGATTAGAAAATTATTTATGCTATGTTGTCATGATACGGGGACTTTCTGGTAGATGGCCTCGACGTTTCCTCAAGCTATGAAAATGCACTATAATTTGCTTGGCATCAATGCTTGCAAATCTCTGTCTCTCTCAACATAGTAGATCATCATTAGACACTAAATCCTTCAATGAGCTTGCAAAATGCTTGCATTAGATCCCTCATTAGACACTATATGTTCATCACCAGGAGCATGTAAAATGTTTGCATCAAATCCTTCATTAGCAGTCTGTTCATGAGACACTTCAGGCTCAAGAACAACATGAGCTTGTATGTCTGCACCGGAAACTTGATTAGATACATCAGATTCATTCAGTTCAGTATTGATTGGGGGGTTATAAAATAATTAGAAATTGGTTTCATTTTCTCATAGATTCCCTACATACAAGCAGTTTTACAACACCGTCAGGTTTAACTATTGGCCAGAAATTGAAGAGTTGAATTAGATATAATCTGGGATGTGATGTACCTGCTTGTTGCGCATGCTACTCTTGCAAGTTGCGACTATCCATTTGCGCAAGCTCGATGCCATGCCCGTGCTGCCGCTGCTGCCTCCCACGCAGGCTACACCCAGGGTTGGATCTTCATCTTCTTGTCCTTTCGTTCGCTTGAAGCCCAACGACCACCCTCCAACGAGGGCGCGAGGAAGTGTTGTGTCGGTCTGTCCAGCGGCGGCTAGGTTAGGAGCGAACCAGACTGGAGGCTGGAGCGAATGAATTGGGATTTTTCCTGCTGTCGATCGATATGGGAGGCGCTCGTTTGGGCTGCGAGCCTGCTATAGGGCCTGCCTTGCACTTATGTTATTGGCCCATCCAAATTGAAACATTTTTCTTCATTTTTTACATTGCCTGCTCATGCGTTGGGATGAACAAAACTAGCGTGGGCCAACCTGGATGACTCAAACTAGGTGCACACTTTCCAGCCACCTGAGGCGGACGCCCATACTAGCCCCTATGGTGGTGTCGCCTCTTTTTGCGTGTATGATTGATAGTGAAAAATATTCCAGTGGCGCTTTTGATTTACCCACAAAATGGTTGAATTGCTTGTTTCTATGAACTGAGTTCGCCAATAATGTGAAGGATGCCAGTCTTTTCATCCTATTGTAGATTGCTTAGATCTCGATATGCCATAAGTAATCGCATGAAATATACAGTAAAAGCCAGTGTGATGTGTTTGGCTACAACTAGTCTGACTACACGTCCTCATATAACATATCGAGGACGCACCATCTTACCATATTAACCATTCGACTTACCCATGCAGTGTGGGAAGAAAGAAGTATTGGGACTGCGTATCCAAGCAATTGATGCCATGGACTCCTTCGTGCAACCTTGTAAGCGAAAAAGAAGTTGCAGTGTGCCTGTTCAAAGAACTAGCATAAGTTCAGTTACCTGCTTCTCGGAATTTTAGTTAGCCACTTATTGCAAAATTGTTCAATTACGTTGCTTGGCTTAATTTAGTTTGCTACTGATTACATAATGGCACAACCTGTTAATCATATTGTAGACTGCGCCTATCTATGTGTTTGATACTTACTGTTAAGAATTACCTGTTTGCCTTAACTTAAATATCTACTTGTTTGTTTAACTGCTTTGCTGCTGCAACAGTGGGTTACAATGATGTTAATAACTACTTTTCAGCATCCAATTGAAACTCTTTAATTCCTTGTTTGTTTAACTAGTTTGCTGTTATAACTCCCAGTTGAGATGTTTTGCTAACTTCAACTTTTCTGAATCCAATTGGAACTTTAATGGAAAAACAGGTTAACCCAAGATCAAAGAGCGAGGTCCCCATGGACGTTGCATCATCCCACAGCAGTGGCACCGGCCCAATCGTGCATTATGAATTGCCAACTCCTGATGCTCTAGAGGCTAAACTAGTGGTAGAAAGAGATTTTGCTTCTACACTTAGAGATGAAGTTGACATGTTGAGGAAGCAAACAACACAGTCATAAGCAGTACTCAAGACAACCATTAAATATTTGGTGGATTTCAAAATGAAGCAAGCCGAGACTGACCTGATTGTTAAGGTCCTGAAGGAAACAAGGAAATTAAATTCCTACTTGGTAAATCATAGGTGAAATGTTCTTTCCATAGTTGAATAACCTTTGTGTTGTCTGTTCATGTAATCAATCAAACCATTTGTTTTAGAGATCATGTAATAATTGTTTTTTTTATTTTTGGTTTATAATTTTATTTGAGCACAAGTCTGTATTAATTGATAAGACTCGGAGACATTTCATTTGGATTGCTGTGCCAGACCTACAAATATGCCAATCGGGTTGAATGTGCATTCAACAATAGTAGTAGTATAGATGGACCATAAGTGGCACGCATCGGAAAGGGCCAAGATGCTGGCTAAAAAAAGGATGATGTTGTAGCCAAAAAAAAGTACAGCGAACTGGCTTATGTATGTTAGTTGATATTATTGATCCATATACTCTATAAGTGTTTATATGTCTGTTAGTTCTGTACATTCTTGGTTGATTGACTCGGTATTTGAATCTTGATACATCGCTTGTGTACATATCTAAATGGGAGTACACATTGTGCTGCGTGTGACATTTGAGTTGGACATGAAGTGTTCCAAATATTTGAATTCACCTTAAACTGGATTCTAGTTTCTGAATTTGAGTATCGACATTTGTAAACCATATTCATATATGACAGTGGAATACATCTTTGTCGTCCTTTTGAAGATATATAAAAACACACAGAATGATTTATAAAGATTCATATAGGAATACAAAATGGATTCGAATTTAGTTGCCAGGGTAAACGTGGATGCTTATTGTCCCAAAATTCGAAAGAAGCGGCAAAATGTCCACTCCCACGTCGGCTGCCCGAAGCCAAGTGTTTGGGAGATGGGAATTACTGTCTACCCATTACACGGACAATCCATCGGCCCGATTTCCACTGCTCTAAATAGGGGTAGGTTAGTAACTTCAATTAGACGTGACACGACCGCCTCTGAGCCCATTCTGACACAGTGGGCGTCAAACATGGGCGGCAAAACTCATTTGATTCAAGCTCGTCCGAAAGACCTCTGTTTCTCCCTCCATTCCCCATTCATACATAGTGGGCGGCAAAACAAACTCGACTCGGCCGAAATCTATGTAGGCAAATATTTTCAATAGGGGCAGGTTTGTAACTTCACTCAGACATGACACAACCGCCCTACCTGTCAGCCCCGTTCATACACCGTGGGCGCCAACCACCCTCTCCTCGCCCGAAATCGCTCTAGGAAAATATTGGCGAGATGCGAGATTACCATCCTATCCCCAACCGACGAGATGTCCAAATTTTAAACGGGGGCTAAGTTCGTAACTTTCCCATATTTCAGACAGGCCCGTCCCAAAAACATGGTTCCCCATACCTCTCCCTCCATTTTCCCATTCATACACCGTCCGCGCTAGAACACCCCATCCCCACACCAGCCTCCGTCCGCCACCCCATCCATCGCCGCCGTCCTCCACCACATCCATCACCACCGTCCTCCACCATGCCGGAGCGCCTACCAAGACCGCATCGTCTAGTACTCGAGATGGATGTTTCTCATCCACGGCGACAGACCAATAGCCTTGCATCGCGTCCTCTCGCTTCATCGGCACCGTCGTCGTCTTTGCCGGGGCTGCTCACACGACCTTCTCTTCCACCGCAACAGGACTTATCGCCCGATGCGCCCGTCTACCGTCACAGATCTACTTCAACGCCACCGACAGCCATCGCACGCTCGATGCCTACACGGCGCCGCAAGAGAGGTGGTACTTCATATCTCCTCAACTTTTTGATCTCAACCAGAAAATAGATCTTAACTTGGTTACTCTACTTTCTTTTCAGCTCTTAGAATTTAGTTCTTAGTTCGAAGCAAACAATGGATGCTAAATATCATTTCTCCCGTTTGCAGCTTCAAATATGCCATGGCACAGCCACAATACGGTTTAATTAATCATGCTTAGGGTTTAACTGATCATGTTGGTTCCGTGGTGGTTTCTCTAATAGAAATCGGAGGGGAAACCCTCTTTTGCTAAAAAAATATGCTTAGAGTTTTCCCCCTTTTATGATCACCATACGATCAGAATGCGTGCTTCGTGTCATAATAACACTGCTCCACCCATCAAGCTAAACAAGTTTAGTTGTTCAAATACGAATCTGATATTATTAAAACAGAGTTGTTTAATTGGTCAGCTAAATGTTCCTAAATTAGTTTCGAAAGTGCATGTTCGTCGCTCGGGTGTGTATCTCTATAGGGTGCCCACGGTGGGCCGTCCCACCCTGGGATTTTGGGTTATCCCAGGCCCCGATTCCCCTTTGTTCTGCTGCGCGCTTCCGACCTCTACTCGCCCCCAGCCTCCTGCCTCACTAGCGACTTGCCGTCCCCGGACGGCATGACTCTAGGAGGAGACGCCGGACTAACAGGAGGCCAGGAGCCGCTAGCCCAACAGCGTCACCGCTGCCCGGGCGCGCCGCCGTGCCTACCTTCCCAGTCCGTTCAGGGCTCAGGCGTGCAGCACCCACCAAGCGAACCCGATTTATCCTGAGATACGTCCTCAACACTCAGCAGCCACTTCTCATCTCCCATTTTCTAATTAATTCATTACTCATTAGGCAGGACTGTCATTAGGGTTTGTTGTGTGCTCAGTGCTACCTACACTTAATGGTTCAGATGTATTTCAGTAATCTTTAGTACCTCTAAAGTTCACAGGGTTTTCAAAATTCCGGCCCTCGAAACAGAAACTAGTCATTTTGGATTGTTGGTCGTAGTGACATTGACCCAGATTACTACTGCAAGCCAGATTTGTTGACAATTTTACTTGTCTTTCTTACTCATTCGATATAATATCCAATTATTCACGTCGATTAGTTGCAAACAATAAGTGCTAGACAAACTTCTTCATTCAGATTTTGGATGGTCTCTTACTGCAGTTACAATTTTGCATACTTGTCCTAGTAAGCTCACAAGTAAATGATTGAGTCACTACATCTATGCTTGCCTTGTCATATTTGTTGTCAGTATTCTTTTAGGGTGGACCACCCTGTTTCTAAATACTGGAACCGTAGACATGAGTGAATAGTATTTCTCTATGTGATCTCTTCCATCATGTGTGGGTAACGAACACTGCATTGTATAGAAAGAAAGTGTCATTTCCAGCTTTTACATAGGTTTCGATCTTTTACATGGAATACAATCTGCCTACTTGCTTTGTGTCGCACTACCAACACTCCACCCTTGAAGCTAAACATTACGCCACTCATAATTGCTTAGTTTATTTGTTTAAATACGAATTTCATATGATTCTAATGTTCCTACTTCAGTTTTGAAATGTGTGCCTGCCTGTTATAGAGACATAAGGGGTTTGTATTTCTGTGTGTGGTCTGGTCAGCACGGTTGGGGAGGTGAACTTTGCATATGCGGGGGTTTATAGGGAGACACTCTCCGAGTTGAATCCGCAATGCATTCCATAGATAATCTGACTACTTTCTATGTTTTCATGAATCTCAGATTCTGAACAGCATCATAATGATTATGAGCTTGCGCACATGAAAAGAATAAAGCAGAACAATGCCATGGCTGTCAAACTTGGCATTAAGGGACTGAAATCAAGTCTGGATGCAATGCAAAGCAAACACTCTCCACCTATAGATTCATGCTCAGAATATGATCCTAACAGTGATTCTGAACTAGAGGGAGACCTAAGTCAATGTAGCTCCCTAGTGGAGGAGTCAGAGAAAGATGCCCTATCTTATTCACCCATCAAGGTACTTGCTCTAACTTTCCAAGGTTACATTGCTCACACATATCTTGCAACTGATGCTTTGCATTGCTTCTACTTTGTTGAACTACCATTAGCTTAGTTTACACATCGTGTATGTGAATACGCCCTGCCTATCCATTTTCAGTACATATTCCATTTGTCATCATACCATATTTATCCATTCAAATGTTGTTCTTGTGCATCAGACGTTCAAAAGGAAGAGGGTGATTGCTGATCGTGGAGGAGCAGAAGCAAAGTATTTGGAAAAGGTAGTGGCACCTGATAAATCAAATAGCCCATTAGGTGTAGTTGCAATATCACCTGACCCACAAAATACCCCAACTCTAGCAGACTCTAGCCCTACTACACTGGTCATTTCTAATGCCCCAACTAAGCAGACCCCAACTACAGCAAATAGTATAATTATGCAAGTTGACATAGCACCAGCTGTACGACGCAAAACCCCCATTCCAGCAAAGATTACACCAAATACAGTTGCCAAATCCCTTTTTGAACTAGAGAGAGCCCCAATTGCAGCAAATAGGACCCCTGTTCCATTTCTTCCTAGTTTAGAAGATGAAGCTTATGTTGTTGTCAGGAACTTTGTGCGCATCTTTCCTTCATGGAAAGATTATAGCGCAGACACAGAACAATTTCCAGTCTTCCTCCGCAACTTACATGTAAGTAATGTACTAATGTTATTCACGGTCATTACTGCATATGTTTCTGCTGACAAAAGACACAAGATTTCATTCTTTTAAATAGGCGAGGAGCAAACTGGATTGTGATGACAAGCAAGGGTTGGTTGCGCTTTTCAAGCACTCATTGATGAAGTATCGTTCCTACCTGAGGCAAGCGCACTTCGATGGCAAGCCTCTGAACGAAATTTCTGTAAAGTTTCCGGTGCTACATTTATCCGACGGTGACTGGCATAATCTTGTTACACATTGGTCTCGGCTGCAGCGTAAGGTACTATCTATGTTATCACATCACAATTTGAACTACATTTCTACATTTGCCTTAATGTCTCACTTGTACGAAAACTATTAGCAGAAGAACATTTGTTCTCAAGGGACCACATAATCTCGCAACTATACTGCACATTGCATTGCTCTTGTGAGTACCTCTTGCCCTGTATGACCATACTTACTTTCATAGTTGTTTGATTATGTAGCATCACTGCACATGTTAGCCTCATAATCATCCATTTGGTGGACATTATAAGATCCGTATGGACTCTTACATAAATTTAGAATCAACCCAATGCTTTTGAAGAGGTTTAGCTCTGCAGTCCTCTTGTAAGGACTGAACGTGGTCTATCACTATACTTACATTTACAGCTACTCCCTCCGTCCGATAATATAAGAACGTTTTGTATAGTACACCAGTGTTCAAAACACTCTTGTATTATGGGAAGAGGGATTAGTTCATTTTGTAGCATTCTGCATCTTATCTCCCTCGCCCACCATTTACTAAAAAAGATCAGATCTATATTTAATCTTACCAACAAGCAGAATACACAGACAATGCCAGTGCAGAAGTGTAGCCCATTGCTCTTGTCAGTACATTTTGTCCTGTAACGCTTGTACTTCCAGGGATTGGTAGTTGATTATCTAGCATCAATCTGCATCTTATCTTCATTATCCTCTATCCCTTCCAGTATTATCATATCTATAATTACTCTCTACAAAATGTAGAGTACAGGCAATGCTTATGAAGAAGATTCTGTGCCGAAATTCTTGAGTTATCCTTCCCTTGACATGGAGAAGGGCATTATAAAGCCAGTGTTAACTGTTAATGTAAGTCAGTCCTTCTAAAGCCTTTATCCTCAACTGTTGTTTAATTTTCTCATACTCCCTATCGTTTACTGCTGTTTAGTTTGTTGTTTCTACCAAAATGCATGTTCGTAAGAACCATAAGTTCTAATTTTTACTTGTAAAACCAAATTTCTTATTCATACCATGCACATTACTTAATACTCCCTATATGTATGCTTGTTTTTTTGGATCTATAATCCAGTGTGTGGTGAAGCAGCCCATGTTTGCACCTTGTCATCTCCTGTTTTATCTTACTGATGTGGCTGATGATATGAACAACATGCCATGCACATTATCCAAAATAGATACAATGATTTTCTTTGCCCTTCACCTATGCTTGTTATGTTGACATGGTAATCCAGTAGTGTGGTGAAGCTCCCCGCATTATGAACAATGCCAAATTATGCTATTGATATTTTCAACTTACTCTTTATTTTCTAATTTGAAATTGGATAGAATTGACAGAACAGTTATCATCTTTGTTTATACACATGCAAAACCTGTCAGCTCTCTGCTTTGTTTCGGGGTGATATGCCTGATGGCATGCACACGTTTGCTGAAGGCTGTGAGACAAATCCAACATATATTGCAGCAAAGAAGGCAAAACATCTTGAAGATAGCGAGACAACCCCAAAGTCTTGTATTGATGCAGTGTTCAAGTTACTTGAGACTAATGGTCAGACAAGCTCACAGAATTCGTTGTCTGAATCAGTTCGACTTCTTCAGTCCCAAGTTCTAGCAGAAAGGCATTCTGCAACTCAACTTCAACTTGAAGTCCTATCTCTAAGAAAGATTGCGGAGAACACCAATGAGAACCTCATCGCTAAACAACTATACCTGGAAGCTATGACCGACATGCTAGGCCGGTCTCACAGCCTTGCTCAGCAGCTTGCGCAGCAGTTCCCCCGCAAGGCTAACCTTTCTTGAACTGTCTTGGAAGTGGTCTCGGTTCAGTATTATTTTGGTATGCTGCAATGGTGCCCAGTTTTTGTAATCTACTTCTTCATTGCGCTTTATGATCACTGGTGGCGAACTTCGATGCCTAGTGGATGTAATGTACCTTAAATCCTTTATTGTATAGTGTAGGTTTATTCTTAGTTACTATGCCGTAATTTCTTTATTGTATAGAGTAGGTTTGTTCTTAATTCCTACTAGTTACTGCCATCATTCGCTATCTGAAAAAAATCAGATGTAGTCGACCGGACCGAAACATTTGACTCTAACGGGCCAGGTTTTTAGCGGGCCACAATTGGGCCGGCCTGCATCTTTCTTGGGCCCGAATGATTGGGGCCTTCACACATTGCGCCAGGCCCAAACTTACACCGGCCTCAATTTTAGTTGGGCCTTTTGTCGACCCAGCACTTAGTTTGGCCCAGGTAGCGTTGGGCCATTAACAGGCTGAATATTGTACTGACCTGTTACGGCCGAGATGAAACCACGGGCCTTTAGTAGGCCAAAATGCATGTTGGGCCTCAATTTTCACTAGTCGTCGACGGGCCTTCAACAGGCCGAAATGTAGACTGGGCTGTTTTGGGCCCAGTTAGCTCATGGGCCATTACCAGGCCGAAACATATCTCGGGCCTTAGTTGGCCCACTGATATCATGGGCCTTTAAGAGGCCGAAAGCTTAGCACATGCATCAACATGCCGAATTACGCGACAGGCCTTTAACAGGCCCAAAGTCACGTTGGGCTTAATTGTTTCCACCTTTAGCATGGGCCGTTAGTGGGCCCGATGTCCCGTCGGACCATATATGGCCCATGGGCCGCACGGGCCATTCCCAGGCCGAAAGTCACACCAGGCTGAAATGGGCCCATGTCTACATCAGGCCTCTAATAGGCCGAAAGTCACTAGGCTGTAGTTGGACCCAAATATTCCATGAATAATTAACGGGCCAGATCTGGCTTCGGGCCGCAAATGGGCCCAAATATTGGGCGAACAATTAACGAGCCAGATCTGGCTTCGGGCCGTAAATGGGCCTTTATTAAGCAGGCCGTTATTACGCTGGCCCACTAGTACCTGATTAAGTTCTACAGGCCTTTGACTGGGTCGGTCTTTTTATCCTATATGGGCCTCTGTTGGGCCCAGCCATGTGTAAACGTATCATAGGCATGTCTCCTCCAATGGACGGGCGACATCTGGCCCACTGACGAGCTGATAGGTGTTCCCTTCGGCCAATCAGAATTTTACACGTGGAAATTTCCCATTGGTTAGGGCTGGTAATGAGTTATCGGATCCAAAATCCGACCCGATAGCTTAATGGCGTTCCGTTATGGTGGATGCCATGTGTCGGTCACCCTTGACGAAAGCACTTTTGTGACGCGCGATTTATCGTCATGGGGAAGTAGACACTTCCATGATGATAACTTTGGTAATGTCATGGAACACTTCTACGACAACACAGGTATGACTATCTAGATTCTGTCATAAAATCGTCATGGATGTACATGCATGACAAAACACGCGACCTACTGTGACAAACACGTATCATCACGGAAGTTTATTTTTTTGTAGTGAAGAGATCGACCTCTCTCATCCACGGCTTCAGACCGGGATCCTTGCATCCCGTCCTCTCGCTTCATCCCCGCCGTCGTCCACCTTGTCGGCGCCGCTCCTACGACCGTCTCGTCCACCGCGCCCAGCCGCCATCGTCTACCCTCCTAGATCTGCTTCCACGCCGCCGACAGCCATCGCTACCGCAACACCGTCAAATTCTCAATAGATGCATACACGGCTCCGCACTAGAGGCGGTACTCTTTCGTATCTGCTCAACTTATTTATCGCAGCAAGAAAATAGATCGCCACTGCTTTACTCCGATTTCTTGTCCATCACTTACTTGCTAGTTGAGAGCAAACATTGGTTCCGAAGTTGCCTTTGTCTGGTTTGCACCTTCTGATCCGCCATGGCACGCTCAACACTATACTCCCAATGCTTATGGTTTTCGCCTTTTATATTCCACACTAGTTAAATCACAGTAGACTAAATTTCAAAATTGGGTCAGTCGATTTTTCAGAGCTCGTCGGAGTTCACCGGTGCGAATGAAGGGGCTCAGGTGGGGACTTTGGTTGTTGGGGGGTAGTGGTGGGGCCTCGCCGAACGAAGAAAACTCAACGCTGGTGGGGGCGGGGGTGGCGGAGGAACACAGGCGGTGGGGGCCGATGGTCCGGCCGGTGGCTCGTGCGGTGTTCTGTATGGGAAGAATTAGAGACGAGGAAGAAGAAGGGTTAGGAGACGTAGGATCTTCATCCAACCGCCTGAAATGGTCGACTGACCCAAATGCAGACATGCCTTTATATTCAGTACCATCATTGTACCTTCTTAGCACTGCTCCTGAATCCATCAAGCTAAACAACGTGCCACTCATAATTCCAAACTTGTTGCTCAAGTACGAATCTGATATGATGCTGATATTACTAAAACAGATAACCTTTAATTGGTCAGCTAATGTTCCTACTTTACTTTTGAAAAAGCACGTGCACCACATATAGAGAGACAACAGGGAGTTGCTTTCTTAATGCACTCTTGTTCATCATGTGTGGGCATTGCGCAACGAACATTTTATTATCCAAAATCTGCTTGCTCTTCGTTAGCATGTTCCTCTTCCGTTCATCTTTAATAAGTACTCTCTCCGTTCCTAAATACAAGTCTTTGTATAGATTCCACCATGGACTACATATGGAGCAAAATGAGTGAATCTACACTCTAAAATGTATCTGGATACATCTGTATGTGATCCATAGTGGAAATCTCTACCAAGACTTATATTTTGGAATGGAGGGAGTATGATAGTAGTATAGTATGTTCCTTTGTAGTGAATATGAGCAGGGACATTTGCAGTGTAGAGGTCTATACGGTCGGTTGGTATGGACACTTTGAACTCGTCGGGCCTCTTTGATTCGTAGGATTTTGTAAACATGGGAATAGGATTTGTAGTGGCCTGCCCACTTGAATCCTATAAGAATAGCAAGGAAATGCGGGGAGTTGTGTCACCTTTGAGAGTTACACTGATATTAACAGTACCGCACCTTCAGTTGAAGAGAGCTAGTATTCAAAGGCTTTCTAGCCGTACCGGTAATACTAGCACATATATTCCACTTTGCTGATTTTACTCTGATGCTTATGGTTTTCCCATTATATCTGCACTATGATCTGTGTAGTTGCTTTGTGTCGCACTAGCAGCAGTCCACTCTTGAAGCTAAACACCGCAATGACTTACAAAATTGGCACCAAGGCATTGAGTGCCATTCTGGATGCAATGAAACTCATACTCTCACCACTTGTTGATTCTTGTTCAGAATATGATCCCTAATGACTATTCTAACCTCGAGGAGTCAAAGGCAGATGGCCTGTCCTATTCACCCCTCAAGGTGCATGTTCTAATTTGGTAGGTTTTTATTGATTGCATGTATCTTGCATATGTTGTCTTGCATTTCTTCTACTTTGTTGCACTGCCATCTGCTTAGTTTACTCATCATATATGTCGAGATGCCATGCCCATCCATTATCAATAAATATTCCATCTGTCAACATACCATGTTTTCCACTCAAATGTTGTTCTTGCGCATCAGACATAAAAAAGGAAGAGGGTGATTGCCGAACCTGAAGGAGCACCAGCAAAGTCCTTGAAAAACGTGGTTGTGCCAGAGAAATCAGACAACACCCCACTTATATTGGCTGTACAACCAGTGACACAAAATGTAGGACCGACTCCAGCAGACTGTACCCATACTTCACTGGCCACACCACTAGTCGCACCACACAGGACCTGCACTCCAGCAAAAAGTATGCCGATTTCAGTTGCTATAGCACCAGCCGTACCACAGAAAAATCCCACTCCTGCAAAAAGTACAACAAGTCCACCGGCCAAAGACCTATCCCAACTATAGAGACGCCCAATTCCTGCAGATTGGAACCCCATCCCAGTAATTCCCAGTTTAAAAGACAATGCTTTCAATGTTGGTAGGGACTACGTGCATATATTCCCATCATGGGAAGATTATAGTGAAGACAAACACCATTTTCACATCTTCCAGTCCCACTTACATGTAAGTGCTACTATTCATGGTGATTATTTTCCAGTTTTCTGCTGATTGAACACATTAATGATTTACATTACATTGTTGTAAGTAGGCGAGGGTCAATCTGGATAGTCATGACAAGCAAAGCTTGCTTGCGCTTTTCAAGGAAGCATTGCAGTAGTATCGGTGTTACCTGAGGAAATCACACTTTGATGGCAAGTCTATAAACGAATTTCTGGTGAAGTCTCATTTGCTAAATTTAGAAGACATTGAATGGAAAAACTTTGTTATGCACTGGTCTCGTTCCGAGGATGAGGTATTGTCTATGATATCACATGACAATTTGAACTTCTACTTTTCAGCATGTGCCTTACGGATTTTTTTTGCAGGAAATCTGCTCAAAAAAGAATTCCAGATTGAAAAGAACAACATGATATCACAAATATGTTGCTCGCAGCTTTGCTCTTGTTAGTACCTGTTGTCCTGTATCACTGTACTTGCATACATACCTGGTTCATTATGTGACAGCAGTATGCATGATAGCTTGCTTATCAATTGTTCGCTCCAAATTATCTTATCTATATGAATGGTTACATTAGTGTAGAATATATCCAATACCAATGAAATTTTTAGCTCTGCATTGTTCTTGTAAGTACCTGATGTTATTTATCAGTGTACTTATATTGACAGGTAGTTGTTCATGTACCATCACTCTGCAACTTATTTTCCTTTGCCCTCCATTTTCTACACATAAGATCTATATTTATTCTTACCATAAGGTTGGATAACACCGATGGTACTGAAGAAGTTTAGCTCTGCATTAGTCTTGGCTGTACCTTTTGCCTGTATCACTGTACTTACATTTATAGTTACTTGGTTATGTAGCATCACTCTTCATCTTATCTTAAATATTCTCCATTTTTTCTTATATTGTCACATATATATTTACTCTTAACAAAATGTAGAATAAAGGCAATGCTTATGAATAAGATTTTGTGGTAAACTTCTTGAATTGCCCCCCCCCCATCAGCATGGACAAGGGCTTTATAGAGCCTGCCTTCACCAATAATGTAAGTTTGTCCATCTCAAGCCTTCAAACTTTGTTGTGTATATTTGGTTAGGCATGACTGCAACAGCTGTTTATTTTTGGTGTTTGCATCAAATTGCGTGTTTAAAGTTTATTATGTACTCCAGTTCATAAACAAAAGTTTGTCCTTCTCAATTTAAGTTCCTTCTTCACACCATGTAAATTAAACTATAGAGAGCAAGTGATCTTATTTTGCCAATCTGAAATGGGATAAATTGACAACACACTAACCATTGATACTTATGAGTTCTTGATCTGTAATCCAGTGGTGTCGTGAAGCTGCAAACTCCTTCACAATGTCATTTCCTGCCATGTCTTGACCTGAACAATAACATATTGTGTTAATGCTATTTTAAACTGTGTCACTTTATTCGTCAGTAAGAAATGTGATGAATTGTCAGCACTGATACTTATATGTGCAAAACCTATCATCTGTCTGCTTGTTTATCTTTCAGAGTGAGGAGGATATAAGTGTCAAACAAGTGCAGTCTCACCAGCTTGCTCAGCTGCTTGCGCTGCAGCTCCCGAGCAGGGCTAACATTTCTTGAACTCTATTGAAGTGCTGTCGGTTTTGTATATTATTTTGTCGGCGTGTTTAGTTGCACTGGTGGCGATCTTTGATGCCCAGTGTATGTAATTTGCTGTCTGCTTGTGCTTTATTATCACAGTGGTGAACTTTGATGCCCAGTGGATGTAATATGCCATAATTTCTTTATTGTATAGTCTAGGTTTTTTTCTTATTCACGATGCTGCAGTTATTTTACTGTATATATATCCTGTCTTTGCAGTAAACCGGCCAAACCATAAAATTACAATACATAATCGAGCCGTCATGCAAATCACCATGTTTTTAGGGCTACGCAAATCACCATGTATGATCCGCATCATGGGCCCCGTCATCTTGGTCCGTTAACAGGCCTAAGTGTAAACTGGCCCACTAGTAGATTCGGGCCTTTAATAGGCCGAGTAAACCGCCGGCCCTATTTTCCCAAGAAAACTCAATGGGCCTTTAGGAGGCTGAAAAGTAGGTTGGGCCTGAAACGTGCCGAACAGCTCATGGGCCGGCAGCAGGGCGAAATAGACCCCGACCCATGAATGTGCCAATCAAATCATGGGCTTATAACATGCCAAAATTGTCTCGGTCCTTGTTTGGCCCAATCAGATTATTGGCTGCGAGCAGGCTAGATGCAAACCGGGCCGTAGTTAGGCCCAACTATATGACGGGCTTTTAACAGGATGAAATTAATATAGGGCTGAACTGTTAAACGGGCCCTTAATAGGCCGAAACTAATATCAGACTGAATTACTAAATGGGTCCAAGAGTGTAGCGTCCAGTTGACGGGCCGAATCTGATATGGGCCATAATTTAGCCCAAAGCCTCTTAAAGGGCCGGACCTGATCTAGGCCGTAATTTGGCCCAGAACATGGTAGGCTTTTAACGGGCCTGATCTCATATGGGCCATTATTAGGCCCGGAACGTGGCAGGCCATTAATGGACCGGATCAAATATGGGCCGACATTTGGCCCAAAACATGGCAGCCAGTTAATGGGCCGGCCTACTAGGGTCCTCAAAATCTTGTGGGCCTACAGCTGGGCCGGCCCATTAATGTCGGCTAAATCTCATGGGCCTTTAGCTGGGCCGGCCCATTATGGTCCACAAAAATCTTGTGGGCCTTCACCTGGGCCAGCCCATTATGGCCTGCAAAAATCTTGTGGGCCTTTACCTGGGTCGGCCTGTCGGTGTCAAAACCGGCGGATCTCGGGTAGGGGGTCCCGAACTGTGCGTCTAAGGCGGATGGTAACATGAGGCAGGGGACACGATGTTACCCAGGTTCGGGCCCTCTCGATGGAGGTAATACCCTACGTCCTGCTTGATTGATCTTGATGATATGAGTATTACAAGAGTTGATCTATGACGAGATCGTAGAGGCTAAACCCTAGAAGCTAGCCTATGGTATGATCGTATGTTGTCCTACGGACTAAACCCTCCGGTTTATATAGACACCAGAGGGGGCTAGGGTTACACAGAGTCGGTTACAAAGGAGGAGATCTACATATCCGTATTGCCAAGCTTGCTTTCCACGCCAAGGAGAGTCCCATCCGGACACGGGACGAAGTCTTCAATCTTGTATCTTCATAGTCCAATAGTCCGGCCAAAGGATATAGTCCGGCTGTCCGGAGACCCCCTAATCCAGGACTCCCTCAGTAGCCCCTGAACCAGGCTTCAATGACGATGAGTCCGGCGCGCAGATTTGCTTCGGCATTGCAAGGCGGGTTTTTCCTCCGAATACTCCATGGAAGATTTTGAACACAAGGATAGTGTCCGACTCTGCAAAACAAATTCCACATACTAGCGCAGAGAGAATACTAATTCCACAAATCTAATCTACTAACACGTTTAGCAACATGACATCACGCCATGGCCCGGTCATTATTCGAACCGTTTTTCTCAACCAGCACTGCACATATTGTGAGGCGGTTTTCTTGACATGTCTTGTCGAAGCAGAGATTGTGTCCCCCTTATTACGGGATTCTCATCAATGCGGACGTGGGTAACCCAACCGTGCCATCAATTACGGCGCTCGGGGACTGAGCGACTTTACCAGGTAAGTGGGTAGGCACATCGCCTCTTGCACCCTTATAAAGGGACAAAGATTCACCCTTTTTACCCATGCCTTCTTCCTCCTTGCTTATCCATTCTCGCGCACTCGAGCTCCACCCAAGTTCGCATCTTTCTTCTCAAACCACTCCAAGCATGTCCGGAGCGGGAGGCAAGTATATGGTCTCCTCCGTCACGGAGGAGCACATCGCAAAGCTACAGGAAGCCGGATATATGGCCGCGGACATCGCGCACCGGCTACCAGATGCGGGGCAGATCAACCCTATGCCCGCACACCATGAGAGGGTAGTTTTCCTTACCCACTTTTTCCGCAGACTGGGATTTCCCCTTCACCCGTTTGTCCGCGGGCTCATGTTCTACTATGGGCTGGATTTTCATGATCTGGCCCCCAATTTCATTCTCAACATCTCGGCGTTTATCGTCGTGTGCGAGGCCTTCCTCCACATCAGGCCCCACTTTGGCCTGTGGCTGAAGACCTTCAATGTTAAACCCAAGGTGGTGGTCGGCCAACAAGCGGAGTGCGGAGGCGCCATGGTGGGCAAAATGCCTAACGTCACCTGGATCGAAGGCTCCTATGTGGAGACCATAAAGGGGTGGCAATCGGGGTGGTTCTACATCAGCGAGCCGCGTGACACCAACTGGGTGGCGGCCCCCAAATTTCGATCCGGAATCCCCACGCGGCTCACTTCCTGGAAAGAGAAGGGCCTGTCCTGGGGTTGCCCGGTAGAGCTGACCGGGCTCCAGACCCGCATCAGGAACATGATGAGCAAGAAAATCAAGCTCATCAACATGGTCCAGGTCATGCTCTTCCGCCGGATTCTCCCGTGTCAACGACGAGCATTCAATTTGTGGGAGTTCGACCTGGCCAAGCACCAGACGCTGCGAGAGCTCTTCGACACGATGCACAAGGACGTCTGGAGGGTGCTGTTCAAGGGCGCCGAGGTACCTCCTCCCCTTACCGAGGACCGCGGACTCAGCGCAGAGCGCCATGCCAATCCGGTAAGTTTTTATATCTCACAGGATATTTATTTGCCCCAGTTTAATCATGTGCAGGATCTAAGCTCCCATGCCATTAACAGGACTGGGTAGAGACAACGGAGCAGATCGATTGCCTAGCCCCCATGCCTGAAGATCCTGCAGATGCTCTCCTAACGGAGATGCTAGTTCCGGCGCCTTATGAGGTGCCGGCAAAGAAGGCCAAGAAGAAGGCCACGGGGACCCTAAAGGGTCTCCGGCGCCAGGTTACATCGGACTCATCGTTCGATAACTCCGAAGTGCACTCCTCCCACAAAAACGAGGAGGAGGAAGAAGAAAGTTCTTCCCCCCAGCCGGGGGAGAAAATAAAAGGAAGGCCGACCCAACCGGGGAGGCCGAAGGGTCCAAGAAGGGAAGGACCCTCCTTCCGGACTGCTCCACGACGGCCGCCTACAGCGGCGACGAGTGGTTACCCAGGGAGAAGCCCCTGGCGAAGTCGTAAGTATCCGGATACCATAGTAATTCATGGTATGTTTCATTGCACTGCTTCTCATTACGCCGAATATGATTATGCAGTCCGTCACGAGCCCATCTCGACGTATCTTCGTCGGACGGTTCATTGGACTCGTCGGATATTAATAGCGATTCACTTCCGACCGCCTCCACCCCTTTCCCTATGGACAACATCGAGGTGTTGTACCATGTCTGTGTGCATGTGTAGGCTTCGCTGCTGGCCGCTGCCGCACGTACTGCGGAGGTTGCTGCACTGAAGCAGGACCTGGAGCGGTCCGAGGACGAGCTCGGCCTTACCAAGAGGCAGCTCGACAAGAGCAAAGGTAAGCAATACCTTGTCTATACATTAAAAAGAAGCTCGGTTTGTAAAGTAATAGGATCATCATGAATTTGCCAGGGGCCACGACCGAGGTGGCGACCCTGAAGAAGGCGCTGTCCGAGGCCGAAGAGAAAGCGGCCAAGGAGCGCATTGAGTGGGAAAAGCAAGAAGCCCGGGTAGGCGAGGTGCAGCAAGAGCTCGAGGCTCTTGCCAAAAAACACGAGTCCTTGGAGCTTGACTCTAAGACGCGAGAGTCCGAGCTTGTGAAGGCGCTCGAAAGCGCACGGAGCGCCAAGGCTGAAGCCCACAAGGCCCTCCAGGAGATTGATGTGGTGAAGAAGATAGCAGCGGGTAAGGCATTCATTATGCAAAGCAAGCATGTGAAGGAAACTTTCCTTTTACTTACCCGAGTTCGGAGCTCTCCAAGAGCGTTTGCAGATCTTCCCCGCAGTGTACTGGATGCCGTGGAGTTTTACCGAGCTGAGGAGGGGAGCTCGACGGAAAAGTTGTTCTGGTCTTAGTATACTGGGACCGAACACCCAGTGCCCGTGAGCAACCAGCTGAAGCAACTGGTCGAGCTTCACAAGGCGGCCGAACAGGCCATGAAGGGTCTTATAGTCCGGATGTGGCCTGGCGATCCCCTGCCTAGCAGCTACTTTGGTCTGGCGAGGCGGCTTGTCGATGTATGCCCATGGCTTGAAGTCATAAAGTGGTCCGTCTGCATCGAGGGTGCGCGCAGGGCCTTTGCTCGGGCGAAGGTGCACTGGGCGAAGCTGGACATCGTGAAGCTGGTGAAGGAGGGGCCGCCAGAGGGCAAGGAGCATCGCTACCCCGAAATGTATTATGACAGTGTCTTGAAGGGTTCCTGCCTTGTGGCAGATGAATGTGCTAGAGATGTAATTTTTGAATGAACATGCTCATGTGATCCTGTAATGTGAAACGAGTTCATTTGCGCTATGCAATGCTTTTTTGAATTTAAAATATTACCTTCTGTGCGGCCGTTTATAAAATCCGAGAGTTGGCCAGTCGTCGGCTGATGAAGCTATGTACCTAGGGTAGGGGCATGGACCTGTCCTAAGAGCCCTACCCAAGGACATCCCTGGAAGAAGTCACCTTTCAATCGACTTGAAGGTATCCCACTCGACGGATTCAAGACACTCGACCAGGAAGCTACCACTCGACTACGAAGCCAATCACTCGACTGACAGGAGATCTAAAGTCACTCCGCAAGCAAACGGTTGGCCATTAAATAGTCTTTATGGTCATCATAGCACTTTATTAGGGACGTTACCAGTAACGCCCAGTCTTAATGTATTTTAACCCTGCATTACTGAGGACCGGAGGGGTCTGGCGAACTCTATATAAGCCACCCCCTCCTCAGTAGCAGGGGTTGGCACCCCTGTAACTCATACACACATAATCCAGTCGACCGCCTCCGGGCACCGAGACGTAGGGCTGTTACTTCCTCCGCGAAGGGCCTGAACTCGTACATCCTGGTGTATTTACAACTTCTCCATAGCTAAGATCTAGCCTCTCCATACATACCCCCCTACCTCACTGTCAGAGTTAGAACCACGACAGTTGGCGCCCACCTTGGGGCAGGAGTCTTAGCGCCTAGTTGGAGAAGTTGCGATTTTTCCGATCCCTTTGATCATGTTTTCATGCAGAGATTTGGTGGAGGGCCACGAGATCCGTCTCGGCGCACTCACGTTCATCGCCGACAACTCCGCTTGGCTTCAGGAGGCTCCACTCGACATCGACACCCTCCCCGTCCGCGGTGCGACGCACTTCCGCGCATGTGTTCGTGGCGTCCTCCTGCAGCAGCCGCCGACCCAGTATCGGTCGGCTCCCGTGTCATCTTCTTGCCCTGTCTCCCACCGGTGCAAGCGCTCCGGCCGGTCGAGACTTCAGAGGTGGGTGAAGCATGACGTGGCCCACCAGTCGGCAGCCCCACAAGTCGCGGCAATCGAGCCCGACGAATCCCTCTACGGCCTGTTCGACTGCCTCCGCGGAGACCGCATCCGAGTGCGACAGCAGCGACCCGGCGGCTGAGGTTCTGGCGGTCGATGGAACACATAGTCCTCCCGGTTTCCCTTGCACCGATGGAGGCGCGGGTGGAGGCGACCCGTCGCATCCCCACGATGAGTATCTCCCCGAACCTCTCACATCATTGCAGCGAGAGGAGCTTCGCCGCCGGAACATGGATGCACTCCACACTCCTATCGTGGGAAAACCCCCGAGGCCCGGGCCTTGGAGGACACACGCTTGGCTAACTTGGCCGAGCGCACTCGACTGGAGAATCTCCAGCGAATACTCGACGAGCAAGCGCGTCAGCGAGCTCCCGAGTCCAGTCGACGTCAGCTCTTCCCGCCTACGCAGGTATATCGAACCCCAGTTCAGAATTTGGCAGCCGCGGCCCGTATAGCAGAATCGATTCAGCCCTCCCAGTCGGAGGCTGGCAGGGGCTTGTTGCGAATCAGAGCGTTGCTCCGGGCAGCGGGAAACTAGAATTCCGCTATTTCTCAGTCGCGGAATAGGATCCACAGTTGATCCATTGCAACGGATACAGTCCAGTCGGCTCACAGCCCAAGATCGCCCCTGAGGCATGAGGGACGCGGAGACCGGCATGATCAGTACAGAAGAAATGAGCAGTATGATCACCGGTTCGATCGACGTCGAGTGCCAACCCCTCCCCCGAGGAGTGGGTCATATGCGCCTCGACAGCAGGATGACAGACACCCTCATAGTGTTGGGCGGAGAGTTCCAGTCGACTCCAGGGACCCAGGCTTTGATGCGAGATCCATCCTCGTTCAGGGTCTGGTTGACAGGAACAGAGCTCACCGAGAAGGCCACGACAGAGATGCGCCTGCTAGCAGCAGAGTACGTGTTTCGGGGCCAGAGTGTTTCAGTCGAGCCATCAGGGCCGCAGTGATTCCCCCCAACTTCCGGTTGGCGAATGGAGTCAACAAGTTCACCGGCGAGTCTAAGCCTGACACTTGGCTCGAAGACTACCGAGTGGCTGTCCAGATTGGTGGCGGCAAAGATGAGGTGGCTATGAAGCATTTGCCTCTCCTGTTAGAGGGCTTAGCCAGAGCGTGGCTGAATCAGTTAGCACCCAGCAGCATCTACACTTGGGAGGATCTCTCTCGAGTGTTTGTCACGACCTTTGAAGGAACATGCAAGCGACCGGCAGGCCTTATAGAATTGCGGTCTTGCGTGCAGAAACCGAGCGAAACTCTGAGGGATTACATCCAGAGGTGGATCACTTTGCATCACACAGTTGAGAATGTACCAGATCACCAAGCAGTTTGTGCCTTTAAAGAAGGCGTCAAGAGCAGAGAGTTGAACCTGAAGTTCGGTCGGACCGGAGAAATGTCTCTGAATTGGATGATGGAAATTGCCACCAAATACGCTAACGGAGAAGATGAAGATCGACTCCAGAGTGGCAAGCAGAAAGCAGTCGCCCAGGAAACCGGAGGCAATTCCAGTCGGAAGCAGAAGCGGAAGGCCGAACCAGCCGCTCCTGGGGAGGCCCTGGCCGTAACCCAGGGAAAATTCAAGGGAAAACCCAAGGGGCCCTGGAACCCCAAGAAAGTCAAGGATCAAGATGGAAATGATGTTTTGGATCTGCCATGTCACATCCACACCAAGAAAGATGAAGAGGGTAATCTTATTTACCCAAAGCATACCACTCGACAGTGCCGGCTCCTGATCCAGCAGTTTCAGGGCAAGCAGTCCAAAGACAAGGAAAAAGAGTCAGACAGAGTTGAGGACAAAGAAGATAGTGACGATGGATACCCCCAAGTCAATTCCACCTTGATGATTTTTGCTGATGTCGAAAGCAAAAGTCGACTGAAAGTCATTAACCGTGAAGTGAATATGGTTGCCCCGGCAACACCCAGCTACCTGAAGTGGTCTCAGACTGCCATCACGTTCGACCAGTCTGATCACCCTGCGCACATTGCCACCCCTGGGAGGCAAGCTCTGGTGGTCGATCCAGTTGTCGAAGGCACTCGATTGACCAAAGTCCTGATGGATGGTGGCAGCGGCTTGAACATACTGTATGCATAAATGTTGAAAGGGATGGGCATTCCGATGTCCAAGATCAGTGCCAGCAACATGAGTTTCCATGGAGTCATTCCTGGAAAGAAAGCCGAGTCACTCGGCCAGATTGCTCTCGATGTGGTTTTCGGTGATTCAAAGAATTACCGCAAGGAAAAGTTGACATTTGAGGTTGTGGACTTCCAAAGTGCTTATCATGCTATTCTGGGCCGGCCAGCTTATGCACGCTTCATGGCTCGATCGTGCTATGTCTATCTCAAGTTGAAGATGCCCGGCCCCAGAGGTGTGATCACCGTTACAGGCAATCGGAAGAAAGCAGAGGAATGTTTCCAGAAAGGATCAAAGATCGCTGATGCTCAGATGTCAGTAGTCGAGCTGCAAGAGTACCAAAAGACTGCTGATCCGAGTGAATTGCTGCGAGCCAAGAAGCCAGGTTCAGAATCAACTTTTCAGTCGTCCAGTGAAACTAAGCCAGTTCACATTCACCCGACCGACCCCAACGCTGCTCCGACTCACATCTCAACGATGCTCAACTCCAAATAGGAAGAAGCGCTCATCCAGTTCCTCCGTGAGAACTGGGACATCTTCACATGGAAGCCTTCTGACATGCCTGGAGTACCCAGGGGACTGGCTGAGAACCGTCTACGAGTCGACCCGAAGTTCAAGCCTGTGAAAGAACATCTTCGATGGTCCGCCGTCCAGAAGAGGAAAGCTATTGGCGAGGAGGTGGCTCGGCTCTGAGCAGCGGAGTTCATCCGAGAGATTTACCACTCCGAGTGGCTCGCTAATGTTGTCATGGTCCCCAAGAAGGACAAGTCACTTCGCATGTGCATTGACTTTAAACATATCAATCGGGCCTGCCCGAAAGATCATTTCCCTCTCCCCCGCTTCGACCAGGTAGTCGACTCGACCGCAGGGTGTGAGCGTTTGTCTTTTCTAGATGCTTATTCAGGGTACCATCAGGTCCGTCTGTATGGACCCGACGAGATCAAAACGGCTTTCATCACCCCATTCGGGTGCTTCTGTTATGTCACCATGCCCTTCGGCCTCAAGAATGCTGGAGCCACGTTCATGAGGATGATTCAGAAGTGTTTTCTCACTCAGATCAGTCGGAATGTAGGAGCATACATGGATGATATTGTGGTTAAGTCAGGGAAAGGTTCCGACCTGCTGACTGACCTTGCCAAGACCTTTGCTAACCTCAGGGGATATGATATCAAGCTCAATCCATCAAAGTGCACATTCGGAGTTCCAGGTGGAAAGTTACTCGGTTTTCTCGTTTCCGAACGAGGAATCGACGCCAATCCCGAGAAAGTTGGCACCATATTCCGGATGAAGCGCCCTGTGCGTGTGCACGATGTCCTGAAGCTTACAGGTTGCTTGGGCGCTCTAAGTCGATTCATTTCTCGTCTCGGTGAAAAGGTGCTGCCTCTTTACCGACTGATGAAGAAGTCTGACAAGTTCGAGTGGACTCCAGAAGCTGATGCAGCGTTTGCAGAGCTCAAAGCTCTGCTCTCCACCCAGCCGGTGCTTGCTGCCCCAATCAGTAAAGAGCCTCTGCTGCTTTACATTGCAGCCATGGGACAAGTTGTTTGTACAGTACTTACGGTCGAGCGGGAAGAAGAAGGAAAGGCCTTCAGAGTTCAGCGCCCAGTATATTATGTGTCTGAAGTTTTGACTCCTTCGAAGCAAAGATATCCCCATTAACAGAAGCTTGTATATGGGATTTACATGACCATGAAGAAGGTTGCACACTACTTCTCTGACCATTCCATTACAGTCGTCAGCGACGCTCCACTGTCAGAGATTTTGCACAACAGAGATGCAACTGGTCGAGTGGCGAAGTGGGCGATTGAACTCCTTCCCCTAGATATCAAGTTTGAAGCAAAGAAGGCTATCAAGTCCCAAGCAATTGTAGATTTCGTCGCCGAGTGGATTGAGCAGCAGATTCCGACTCAAGTTCACTCGGAGCACTGGACCATGTTCTTCGATGGATCTAAGATGCTGAATGGTTCCGGTGCTGGGGTAGTATTGGTCTCCCCCCGAGGAGATAAGCTCAGATATGTTCTCCAGATTCACTTCGATTCCTCCAATAATGAAGCAGAATATGAAGCACTCTTGTATGGGTTGTGCATGGCCATTTCACTCGGCGTCAGGCGCCTCATGGTCTATGGCGACTCAGATTTGGTGGTTAATCAGGTGATGAAGGAGTGGGACGTCAGAAGCCCAGCTATGACTGGCTACTGCAACGCGGTAAGAAAGCTAGAAAAGAAATTCGAGGGGTTAGAGCTTCATCACATCCCCTGACTGAAAAATCAAGCAGCTGATGATCTGGCAAAGATAGGCTCCAAGAGAGAAGCCAATCCCAGCAATGTGTTTTTGGACCACAACCGCTCGCTGTCAGTCCAGGAGGATCCTTTTACAGAAGAAGCCCCGCAACTGAAAAGTGCCACAGATCCGACTGAAGTCGAAATTCCTGTTGTGGTCGACCTAGTCATGGAGGTCTTGGCAATCACTCCCGACTGGACGATACCATACATCGCGTATATCTTGAGGAAAGAACTTCCAGAGGACGAAGAAGAGGCTCGACAGATCGTCCGTCAATCTAAAGCTTTCACAGTCATAAAAGGATAGTTGTATAGAGAAAGCACAACTGGAATCGGTCAGAAGTGCATAACTCCAGAAGAAGGTCAGATAATCCTTAATGATATCCACTCGGGGACCTGTGGTCACCATGCGTCCTCTCGGACCATCACGGCCAAAGCATACCGAGCGGGTTTTTACTGGCCCAGGGCAAACAAAATGGCGAAAGAGATAGTCGACAAGTGTGAAGGCTGCCAGTTCTACTCCAACATGTCGCACAAGCCAGCATCAGCTCTGAGGACCATTCCACTCGTCTGGCCCTTCACTGTTTGGGGACTGGACATGGTTGGTCCACTGAGAACAGGCAGGAGCGTATTCACACATGTGCTTGTGGCAGTCGACAAGTTCACCAAATGGATTGAAGCCAAGCCTATCAAAAATCTTGATGCTAGCACTGCTATCAGTTTCATCAGAGAGTTGATATTCAGATATGGGGTCCCGCATAGCATCATCACTGACAATGGGTCAAACTTCGATTCAGACAAGTTTAGAGCTTTTTGCGCCTCTCAAGGCACACGAGTCGACTACGCGTCGGTCGCGCATCCCCAGTAGAATGGACAAGTTGAAAGAGCAAATGGTCTGATTCTCAAAGGACTGAAGCCTCGACTGATGCATGATCTCAAGCACACAGCAGGCGCTTGGGTCGACGAGCTTCCGTCAGTTTTGAGGGGACTGAGGACCACCCCGAACCGGTCGACTGGAAGAACGCCATTCTTTCTGGTTTACGGAGCCGAAGCCATCCTGCCGAGTGATCTACTTCACAACGCCCCCAGAGTCGAGCTTTATAACGAAGACGAAGCAGAGCAAGCACGGCAAGAAGCAGTCAACCTCCTAGAGGAGGAGAGGGAAATGGCTATGATCAGATCGACCATCTATCAGTAAGACTTGCGTCGATTCCATGCCAGAAATGTGAAGAGCCGAGCCTTCCAAGAAGGAGATTTGGTCCTCCGAGTGGATCAACAGAAACCACACAAACTTGCCCCTACTTGGGAAGGCCCCTTCATCATCACCAGAGTCCTCCACAATGGAGCATATCATCTCTACAACGTTGATCGCCGGATCGACGAGCCACGAGCTTGGAATGCGGAACTACTCCACCCATTTTACACTTGAATTCTCACTCGGATGAGGTGTAATAAGAAAAACTTCTGTAGTTTATTTTTATCAAAGACAAGAGTGTCCCAGTTCTTCCTGTAATTGCTGTCACTTTTGTTTGCGTACGAAATCCCCCAGTGGGTAGCTTAGCTGCGAATCCGTTTCGCCTAAGTTTGCAAAAAATCCTACCGAGTGGTGAGCCAGACTCCCACTCGGGGGCTTAGCTGCAGCCCAGTGCTAGCCTAAGTGTTTGAAAATCCTACCGAGTGGTGAGCCAGACTCCCACTCGGGGGCTTAGCTGAAGCCCAGTGCTCGCCTAAGTATATAAATATCCTACCGAGCGGAGAGCAAACCTCCCACTCGGGGGCTTAGCTGCAGTCCAAGTACTCGCCTAAGTATTCGAAAATCCTACCGAGTGGTTAGCCAGACTCCCACTCGGAGGCTTAGCTGCAGCCCAGTGCTCGCCTAAGTGTTTGAAAATCCTACCGAGTGGAGAGCAAACCTCCCACTTGGGG